>NC_133771.1:78970008-78971437 GCF_003597395.2 Chelonoidis abingdonii | reverse complement strand
ACACTGAAATAGCTAAAGTCACCTAGTCTAAATAATAAATTACTAAATAAACTACTAGACCTGACACTGAGGAGCTCAAAAACTTGCCTCTTTCACCAACAGAAGTTGGTCCAATAAAATATATTACCTCAAATTACCTTAGCCACCTTGCATCTCTTACAAGAATTCAATATAATGTGGGGAAATTTCTTGGATTTTTTTTAAGCAGGATTCGAAAACAGATCTTAAGTGTTCATGACAGCTTGTATCACAGTGTTGAAACTAGTATATCTTGCTTGTGCATATTACATTATTTTGTGAAAAGATGCAGCAGACTCAAGCTCTCTGTTTTGTATTCATTCTATTACAATGAGGCAGTAGCATTACCATTGTTAATTCTGAGATTTGCTTACTGTTTAACAGTTGATTTTTGTAGGTGCTTATGATGCATCAATTCTGAACAACACAATCTAACATTTCTTGGATACAAGCTTATATTTTTTATTCTAAATTGTTTCTTTTAGTTTTGTTAGTATATGGATATAGCTAATGTTTGAGTGCATTTGTAACTTAAGTCTGCATTTGCTTATGTGCATCTAGAATGAATAATAGTTCCATAAAAATACACGCTTTTTTCTTTTCAAACAGAAAATCACGAATCACATTCAGGAACTGACTGATAAGTGGTTTCCTAGGATTTTCTATGTATTTCATTAACCACACTTGTTGGATTGGAACATAAGGACAGCCTTCAAAAATTCTTCCCTTTTCTTTTTTCCTTAATAAATTTATGTTTGGATAGAGATGGTCAGAAAAGTATCTGGAAATTCTCAGAAAAAAGGTGAGAACCATTTTGCTCCCCATCTCGGAAAGGAAATCACATCAAGTCTGGCATGCTTTGTGTTTCATATCAGGATGAAATGTTTTGAAACAGCCAGCAAATTAACCCTAAACAATGAGGCTCATAATGAAAGCGTTGTGAATGATAGAATACTAACATAATATATAGCAATACACACTCCCTGTCTACCAAAGACTAATCTCCAGGCTCTATATGTGTGATGTACAAACAGAAGAAGCAGGCCAAACTTCTAGCTGTTAATCAGCAGTGAAAGTAGAGCAGAGGCAAAAAAGAGGTTAAAGTGAATGTTACAGTAATGAGGAATCAATGCTCCATCACCTTCTTAATGATAAATTTTAATATAGATCCCAAACCTCACTCTCCTCATGCACATATTTCATTTCCATATATGGTAAACATAGTGGTATATTTATTTGTGCAATGACTATGGAAAGGCACGTATTTAGAAGCTGCAGTACTTGATAACTTTTACTCCAAATTCCCAAGTGTGCCTGAATTAAGTTGACAATACACAGGGCTATTACTTAAAAGACAAATATGAATAAACAGACTTATTCAAAAAGAGATACAATTTAAACATTCCAGCAA
>NC_133771.1:78939186-78949361 GCF_003597395.2 Chelonoidis abingdonii | reverse complement strand
TGATTTAGATAATGGTATAGAGAATACACTTACAAAGGTTGCAGATGATACCAAGCTGGGAGGGGTTGCAAGTACTTTGGAAAGTAGGATTAAAATTAAAAAAGATCTGGACAAACTGGAGAAATGCTCTGAAGTAAACAAGATGATATTCAATATGGATAAATGCAAAATACTCCACTTCATAATCAATTGCACACATACAAAATGTGAGATGACTGCCTATGAAGAAGTACTGTGAAAAGAGATCTGGGGGTCATAGTAGATCACAAGCTAAATTTGAGTCAACAGTCTAACACTGTTGTAATATAAACTAACATCATTCTGAGATGTATTAGCGGGATTGTTGTAACCAAGGCATGAGAAGTAATTCTTCCACTCTATTCCATGCCGATAAGTCCTCAGCTGGAATATTGTGTCCAATTCTGGGCACCACATTTCAGGAAAGATGTGGGCAAACTGGAGAAAGTCCAGAGGAAAGCAACAAAACTGATTAAAGGTCTAGAAAATATGATTTATGAGGAAAGATTGGAAAGAAATGGGTTTATTTAGCCTAGAGAAGACTGAGGGGAGACACAACAACCATTTCAAGTACATAAAAGTATTACAAGGAGGAGGGTGATAAATTGTTCTCATTAACCTCTGAGGATATGACAAGAAGCAAGGAAGGTTTAGGTTTGACATTAGGAAAAACTTCCTGTCAGTTAAGTTAAGCACTGGAGCAAATTGCTGAGGGAGGTTGTGGAATCTCCATCATTGGAGGTTTTTAAGAACAGATTAGACAAACACCTGTCAGAAATGGTCTAGTTATTACATAGTCCTGCCTTGAGTACAGGGGACTGGACTAGAAGACCGACTGAGATCCCTTCTAGTACTACACTTCTGCAATTCTATGATTCTGAGAAGTGAGGCACAGTTTAGCCATGGCTCCTCCTACCCCTGCATTATCCATTACTTGTGGGACATCAGGAGTGAGTGGTGTACAGCTAGCTACTCTAATTTTGTACCATTCGAGGATTCCTTTACACCAGGGAACTCTCTATCTGGCTCTTTAAGCCCGTTTTCTGTCCTCTTTGTATGATGAGTAGTGGCCATGACCTAGCCCGTTAATGTTTTTATCAAAATTGGGAAGTTTTGATTAAATGTAAGCCTCCTTGAAATTTTAAATTTCAAACAAAAAGAACATGCAATAGCACAAGAGGGGGTACTATTTTTCCTGATTACTTTCCTAATTTTGAACTAAAAAATCTTCAAACTTTTAGTACGCTAATTTTTACTTATCTAATTGATATTCAGTAGAAAAACAACTTTGAACATTCTGTAATCATTCCCCTAATGAAATGATTTTGGTTACAGATCATTTTGTAACAAATGGCCAATGTTGGTCATGGCAAAAATAGCAATTAATTGACTCTCATTCTTTACTTTGGAGTCATATGGTGTCCTACGGATAAAATGTTGTGTTTGTGAGACTCTTTAAATAGTGAATAATACACATGGGAATATGGATTCATGCAATTATATGTCTGAAGTACTGTATAAAACCAGTGAAGGCACAAGACCCTTAGATTGAAAGTGTTAGATAAAATGGCATTTGCAGTTGCCAATGCCAAGGAAAACATTATTGCAACTAGAAACACATCAAAGCCAGATCAATGTATCTGAACCAGCCCCCAGTCAACTCTGGAACCTTGCAATCCACACAGTTTGCAAAACAAAATGATTGAGGACAAAAACTGGAGACACTTGTCCCACCCCAACCCACACACACACACACACACTGAGGATTCAATTATGATAAGAATGCAATCTGAACAACGGACAGGTTTTGCAACATCAAAATCAGTCCTTGGATTACCCAACACTAATTGCATCATAGTTTTATATCAGCATCTGTCTCTGAATGGATTTAAGGTGTGTACCCATATAAAATGAATTGTAGTAATCTAATCTTAAGGTGACGGAGGCATGTACAATGGTGGCGCATCTGAGAGGAAAGGCTGCAGCTTGCCAACCAGGTGCAGACAGGAAAAAAGCATTTCTGGTTACTGTTGTATATGATTATCCAATTAGAGGGACAAAATCACCCACAAGTTTAAAAACTTTGAGAAACCAATGACAGCTAAACCTTTAATTTGGAAGGGCTGGTATTACCTCCACAAAGTCCACCAGCCACTTCCCTAACCCATAATCATCACTTCAGTCTTGTCTGGATAGAGCTTCAGGCACCTCACTCTCATCTATGCCACGCACTCTGCCAGACATAGGTCAAGGCCTTGACCAGGGATCAGCAACCTTTGGCATTCAGCCCATCAGCCACTGGTGGGTCAGGACTGTTTGTTTACCTGCAGCGTCTGCAGGTTCGGCTGATTGCAGCTCCCGCTGTCCACGGTTTGCCATCCCAGGCCAATGGGGGCTGCGGGAAGCGGCACAGGCCGAGAGATGTGCTGGCCGCCACTTCCCACAGCCCCCATTGGCCTGTGATGAACCGCAGCCATTGGGAGCTGCAATCAATTGAACCTGCAGATGCTGCAAGTAAGCAAACCATCCCAGCCTGCCAGTGAATTTTCCTGATGGGCTGCATGCCAAAGGTTGTGATCCTTGGTCTTGACTGTGTCCACTGTCGGTGTTCCATTCTGTCAGACAGAATGGAAGTACAAAAGCTAGGTGTCATCCACATGCAGAAAACACCACTCCCCATTTCTCCTTATTAACCTTCCTAACAACCTCATTTGCACACTGAGCAGATGCCAGAATATATGTAACTTCTCATTAAAATCAGAGGTCAGGAAAGTAGCCAATGTTTTACTTAGCTTTGCAAAAGGAGGTAAGGGTGATCCTTGGAATTGCAGACCGGTGTACTTCATTTCAGAACCAGGGTAAATTAACTGAACCAATAAAGAAACAGAATTATAACACAACTAGACAAGAGTGATATGATAGGAACAAACCAGCACCGCATATGTAAAGGAAAATCTTGACTCTCCACTCTATTAGAATACCTTGAGGTAATCAACAAAATAATGTAAAAGGGAGGACTGGTTAGACATAGTTGATTTGGACTTTCAAAAAACCATTGGCAAAAGCGAGGAAAAAAGCTATTAAGGAAAGTAAATACAGCCCTAGTATTGGGAATAAAGTTCTGTCATGGATTAGAAACTAAAGGGGAGAAAACAAAGAGTAGAAATAGATACATTTCAAAATGGAGGGTGGTTAGTAATGGGTGATCCAAGAATTGAGATTAGAATAGTATTATTTAATATACTAAGGGTCCATGAAAGGGGATGAACAATGAGGTGGCAAAATTAAGTCAATCAAGGCTGAAGATGGTTGTAAACAGCTCTAGAAGTACTTAACAAAACAGGGCAAGGAGGTGATATGAAATGAAATTGCCTGATGAGGGGGCAGGAAGGGGGAAGACAAAAAGATTGAATGAAAAAAAGACACTGCAGCTGGATGGGAAAGGAGGGGGGAGTGAAAGATCAGCTAGAGTGAAAGAAAAAGTTTTGTAGTAAACAACTGGGATATAAAAGGAAGAAACTGCTTATTTTAGGTGTGCAGGAATTGAGATTGCATTCTCCCTCGCACCTTATTTGAGCTCAAATAAACTTGTGTTTTGCTTCTCCACCCTGGTGTGTTCATTGGCGCTACGCACTCCGGGCCATGAACCGCTGTTGCTTAGCCTCTGGCACTTTGTGCTGGCAACAGGTTGGATGGGTTGGGAGTTCTGGGGGTCCTATCAGGGAGCAGGGAGCGGTTGGAAGGGGCATGGGAGTCCCGGGGGTCTGGCTGGGGATGGGGGTGTGGATAAGGGTCAGGGCAGTCAGGGGACAAGGAACAGGGAGGCTTAGATAGGTTGTGTCCAAGAGGCAGTTGTGGCGGGGTTCCAGAGAGGGGGTAGTCAGGAACAAGGACCGGGGCTTAGGAGTTCTTATTGAGCCCGGCAGTACCTCAACCCTCCCCCTGATGGCCCTTGTCCCCCCTCCCACAACCACACCCTAACCTCTGCCCGCACCACACCTCCACAGCCCCTGCCCTGATCCATGTACCTCCTTCATACCATTCAGCGCTTCCCCCTCTGCTTTGAACTTTCGTCTCCTCCTCACCCTCCGAACAACTCTAGCCTGACTGGCACCCCCCACATACCCAGGCATCCCTCTGCCCTGTACCCGCACCCCCATAACTCCCAGCCCCAGCCCTGATCCAGCCCTCGGCCCCCAGCCTCTCTTGATGGGGTCCCGGCACCCGCCCCGCAAGGCCTGCTAGCTGATCTGGGGTTCTGGCTGCTGCGGACCCTGCCAGCATGTCACATGGCACGCAGGCCTCCTCAGCCCGGCTGCTTGCCTAGGGGTGTGACAGACCCAGTACCGAGCAGCAGTAGCTGAGCGTTCCCTTGGCCAGAATTCGATCACCCATTTTTAATTTCATTTTAAATGTATGCTTCTTCCGAATATTTTTGAAACCTGTCTTTTTACAAAATACAAACACCTAATTTATTTTTATAAGTATATAGACTGAGACCTTTTAAAAAACATTAAAATGTGTTACCAGCACATGAAACCTTAAATTAGAGTGAATAAATGAAGACTCAGCACACCACTTCTGAAAGGTTGCTGACCTCTGTCATAGATTATCTCATCGGAAAGACCTAGGCATAGTTGTGGACAACTCAGTGAAAACATACACACAATGTCAACAATGGTCAAAAAAGCAAACAGGCTGTTAGGTGATATTTTAAAAGGGCTAGAGAATAACACTGAAAATGTCACAGCGCCATTATAAAATCAATTGTATGCCCTAACTTTGAATACTATGTTCAGTCTGGAACATCTTCTCACAAACAGAATAGAGAAATCTGAAAGATCCAGGCAAGGCCAATACAAATGATTAGTATCAGAGGGGTAGCCATGTTAGTCTGGATCTGTAAAAGCAGCAAAGAATCCTGTGGCACCTTATAGACTAACAGACGTTTTGGAGCATGAGCTTACCCACTTCGTCAGATTCACCCACGAAAGCTCATACTCCAAAACGTCTATTAGTCTATAAGGTGCCACAGGATTCTTTGCTGCTTTTACAAACGATTAGAGTCACAGAAGGATTTCTTTAGTAAGTTAGATTTAAAAGATTGCCACAATTTTCTTTAGAGAGGAGATGAAAAAGAAGTGATATAGTCAAGCTATATAAAATGATGAATGGCATAGAAAAGGTAGGTTGGTTAGGTGCTCCTGTTTACCCATTCTCATAATCAAAAAGCGAGTGAATAAACACATTACAAGGCAAGACATTTAAAATGTGAAGAGGACTATATTATATCTGCTTTTTATAATGCTCCTTTCACATTGTCATCTGTCTAAGTGCAATGTGTATTGTATACTTCTGTCCCAGCACTTCTACTACAATACTACCTACCACATTTCAGGCTTACCATTCACATTTGTTATGTCCCACAATTTCACGTCATACACCATTTTTAATTTTAGTTTTATGCTCATTCTGACTTTCTTTAAGAAATAAATGTCCGTAGTTAGTCTTCCTGCCTGGTGTCCATTTAACTATAATGTAAAATAACACATCTGATTGGGACCATGCTAATGACAGTTGAGAGGTATATGGTTGCTATTTCCTTTTGTGTGAATTTATGTACATTTTCACAGGATAGAAAATTGCTGATGTTCTAGTATACAGAGACCAGGAACTTGGTAAAAGAATATGGATGTGTCCATACTGGCTACACTTCTATTACACAGATGGGAACTTATATGAAGTGGGACATTATTCCTGTTCAGGCAGTCAGCATTTCCATGAGGGACTGTCTGGTCTTATTCAACTGGAATGAAGAGTTTGGATGGATGGATGGACATGTTTGGTTAATATTTAATTGAAAGGTCTATTACTCATGGATTGGTATGTCTGTGGGAAAGAACATAATTCTAGTGTATGATAGCGGCTGGTGCTGTTTGTGATGAAAACCTTGGATTTTAGCATCTGTGGAGAGTTATCCCTTATGGCATGGATTGTAAGTCATATTGAACTGTTCCCACTAAACAAATGCCTGTCTGGTGGTCAGGAGCCCAGATGGGAGTGGGTTTAATCATGCAGATCACCTAGGACTGCACCCATAGCATGCAGGGGGACCAGCTCATGTCCCTTACTTGATATAGATCACCACCATGAGGTGGTGGATGCTGTCTTTATCCACTTTGTGGAGAATACCCTGATGACAGGTGCTAGTCTAGATCAAAAGAGACTGGATCAGTCTGAAGTACTTAGTCGCATGGGCCTGGGCTGGTATGGTCTAACCTACTTCCCATCAAACTGTGGTGGAGAAGCAGTGCCCCTACCATGAAGGACTTCATTTGGAAGTGCATCTACCAGCCATGATAAACTTTGCAAATACACCTTTGGCAAAGAGGCCTGAGGTACAAAAAATCACATACAACTCTGCCCTGATTTGTTTTGTCTCAATGATGCTCACTTTTCCAACACAGGCAGTTATATTACTCCTGTATCTGGAGTCAATAGAAGGTTGAGGCATGACAGCTAAGCAGGTTATTGGCAACATCTTCTTGTTAATTATCTTGTTAACATCATCTAATTAACTTGTTCCTAGAGTGAAATTCACCCATGTGCAGAGGGCCAGTGATCCACTGTAGCCCTCTTGTGAGAATATGTGATGAGTGAGCCTTTTCCTAAGTTTTTTAGGAAGGACAGAACAAGAGAAAGAAGACTGCAGCAATTTTAGAAAAAGGCTCTGTGAACACATGTGAATGTCTCCCTTAAGGCCCTGACCAGCCTAGCTCTCAGTGGCTTTCAGTGGAAGGTTGCTTGGGATCCAGGATTATTCAAGCTCACAATTATGGGGCTCATGCAGCTTTGCCCATGGAAGGGACCAGACTCACAGTACAAGATTTATTCTTCATCAGCACACCAGGCCTCAGGGCCTAGAAACAGAGGTTGGACCTTGTAGGAGATGAGGGAGAGAAGTCTTTGGCTAATTTCCCTCCCCTTCACTAAGTTTCAAGGGAATACATACATGCATGTGTGCAATGACTCAGGTACCATATTGTACAATAAGACTGGGCAGTGTTCTACTACAGTGACTGCACATTCCCATGAGGCATTTGTCTGTATTGTGTTGTTTGGGTTAATATTGTACTATATCTCTCTCATATTCTGGGGTGCAATTCAGACCAACAAGAGGTTGTGTCACCACTTGTCCTGTAACCCTGAATGGCTTTAAAATTCTCTTCTACTGTAGCTCCCTGTCAGGATACTCCTAGCCAGCATACAAGCATGCACTGAGCGTCTAAGTGTTGAGCAGCTCTGGTTTAGAAACTCTAACTCCAGCAGGCTGCTTGTTGTGCCTCAATTACCCTCTGGTCTCCACCAGCCTTGATTACAACTAGCCAAGTGATCCCAACACCCTCCCAGTCCCAAATTTCCCCAAAACCATCTGCCCTGAAAGGTCCATCCCTCTCCTGCAACATTCAGAGAAGTAATAAGGTCCACTGCTCCTTTAAAGAGCCAACGCACAGCAGCTTGTTGCTTTAACTGGAGGGTAGCCACTCTTCCCTCCAAAAGGTTACTGGATTCCTTGCCCATGGTGTCTCTCTCCTCCTTATAGGCAGACCTCAAAAATGCATGTCTAATAGCATCTCATCCATGCCTTCTTGCCTGAATCAGTTAATCCTTATCAGGAAAGACTAGCTCACAGGAACCAATTTAGTTTGTTCTACTGACAGTGAAATAAGTCAGTACCAGTATAGGTCAGTATTAACAGGTACAGTGGATTAAAATCATTATTATTTATATAGTGCCCAAAGCTACAATAAGTGCTTTGCAAGTATATTATATAATAGATCCCTAGCCCCAAAGAGTTTAGAATCCAAACAGACAACATGAAAACAAAAGAATGGGAATGTGACAGGGATATGTGTCCCCTTAAGAGACTGAATATTGATTTGTTTGTTTTCCCTTACAGATTCAGTATTCTTTCTTGGTCTGGATTTTTTCATGTTGGGTGCCTGAGTGAATGTTACATGAATAAAATGTGAAAGTAAGTACATTCCTTTTTTGTTTTCTTTCTTCTTTTCATTAAGTGTGGCAATGTTTATTCTCACTTTCTGTTTTATCTAAAAAGCTAGGAAAAGGCCAAGTAGAAAAGTAAATACACCTGTGTAAAGGCCCATATTGAGGGTTATTGTCCAAATCTGCTCAAAAGTAAGCCACGCCCTCACAGAGTCTATGCCCTGGTCTACACTGGGAGGGGATCAATCTAAGGGTACGTGTACACTACCCTCCGGATTGGTGGGTAGTGAATGATTTATTGGGGATCGATTTATCGCATCTAGTGTAGATGCAACAAATCGAGTGCTCGCCCGTTCTGCCATCGATTCCAGAACTCCACCGTGGCAAGAGGCGGAAGCGGAGTCGATGGGGGAGCGGCTGCGGTCGACTCGCTGCCATCCTCACGACCAGGTAAATCAACCTAAGATATGCCGACTTCAGCTACACTATTTGCCTAGCTGAAGTTGCATATCTTAGGTCAACACACATACCCCTAGGTGTAGACCAAGGCTAAGTTACGCAACTTCAGCTACATGAATAATGTAGCTGAAGTTGACATACTTAGATCGATTTACCATGGTGTCTTCACCGTGGTGAGTCGACTGCTTCCGCTCCCCCGCATAGTGAGTCAACTCTTCCTGTGCCTCTCACAGCGCTGGAGTACAGGAGTCAATGGGAGAGGGCTCGGGGGTCAATTTATCATGTCTTGACTAGACATGGTAAATCAATCCCCTCTGGATCGATCACTGCCCGCCGATCCTGTGGGTAGTATAGACATACTCTAAGTCTACACTACCACTTATATCAGCAAAATTTATGTTGATCAGGCATGTGAAAAAAAAATCCCCTGAGCAACATAAATTACACTGATACAAGCACCAGTGTGGATAGCGCTCTCTCCCATCAGCATAGAGAAGCTACGCAAGAGATCTTACAGTGGCATAGCTGCTAGGGCCGGCTCCAGGCACCAGCCCAGCAAGCAGGTGCTTGGGATGGCCACAGGGAAGGTGCGACATGTACGGCTCTTCGGCGGCAATTCAGCGGCGGGTCCCTCACTCCCTCTCGGAGTGAAGGACCTGCCACCAAATTGCTGCCGAAGACTGAAGTGGCAGTGGTAGAGCTCCCACAGATCATGATTGCGGCTTTTTTTTTTTTTTTTTTGCTCTTGAGCGCAAAACCCCTGGAGCCAGCCCTCATAGCGTGCATTGTATAGCCCTGTCCGCGAAGCTCTCTAGTATGTAAACATGAACGTAAGAAAATGAATGAACCCACTTTCAAATTGCCTTCTGATTACATCAAATAACAATACTACACTTTGATATTTGTTTATATGATGTTCAGTATTTCTCCTTTCTAACGTAGCTTTTTAATTGCTTACCATTAATTTGATATGTATGGTCTGATTGGTGTTCATTTCCAAAAAATATAATAAATATTATCTACGAAGACAAGTCAACCCAAATAGCCAGGGCGTCACAATCACAAAATTCCAATTCTACTATCTACTAATACACTACATGCTGGCAGACAAATCGTTATACAAGCATAAGACTTTTGCAATTGTCATAACTGATTCACATCGTAATTTTAATGCAAAATCTCCGTTTAACAAAAAATCATATGTAAAGGGAACAGGAAATCGTGTAGCTTGTGAAGCTGCTGCCACTCTATCGCAATAAATTGTTCAATCCTAAACAGTAGCTATCTGATAGTGACAACTCTCAGCCTCATGCAGTATTTAAACTTAAAAGGCTTGTGAGCAGGCCGTCCTTATCCATATCCAAACAGGCAGCTCTAGGGCACCACTCTCCTCGGGCACCACTCTGCCGAGCCGACATGAGGAAGCAGTGGTAGATGAAGAGCAGCTGCTGTTCCAGATGATAACGAATGCAGCACCGTCTGAAAGGGTGAATTGGCTGCTATCTTGTGAATGAACTCACTGAGTGTTGACTCTATTTCCCCATGCGGAGTTAGCAGGTTTGAGCTCTATGTAGTATCTGATTGTCCCATAACATCCATTCTTCTCCCCCCGCCCCACATGATACCCCTCTTTCTCCCCTCCCCCCCATGGACACCTTCCTCTCCCCCTTCCCTCTTCCAGGCTGTGGTTG
>NC_133771.1:78921275-78938116 GCF_003597395.2 Chelonoidis abingdonii | reverse complement strand
TGAGCCCTGTTACTGCTAAATAGAGCCCTCCAACAACTGTAATATGCTCATCTCCTTATTAGTGTATAAAGCAAGGGTCAGCAACCTATGGCACATGTGCCAAAGGTGGCAAGTGAGCTGATTTTTGATGGCACGCAGAGGCGGGCTCTGGGGTTCCAGCTGCTGCCCCATTGCCACCTGGGGTCCCGGCAGCCGGCCCCACTCAGCCAGGGGCGGCTCTAGACATTTTGCCACCCCAAGCACAGAGGGTCCGCTGGTCCCGCAGCACCCTGCGGGAGGTCCACCGAAGCCGCGGGACCAGCGGACCCTCCGCAGGCATGCCGCTGAAGGCACCCGGCCTGCCGCCCTCGTGGCACCAGCAGAGCGCCCCCCACGGCTTGCCACCCCAGACACCCGCTTGAAGCTTGGGTGCCTGGAGCTGCTCCTGCACTCAGCACCCATTGCTGGTCTGGGGACCCCCAAGGAACCCCGAGCTGGCAATGGGCTGAGCAGGCTGGCAGCTGATACCCTGACTGAGCCACTCAACCCGCTGTCGGCCTGGAGTTCCATTCACTCAGATGGTAGCGGGCTGAGCAGGACTAAATTCAACTAAATAGGAATAAAAGAGCAACTAATGACAAAGTGCAAGAACCTAGAGCAGTGGTCCCCCAGGTGCCAGATGAAGAACCGTGGCAGCGGATGAGCATCTGCCGAAATGCTGCTGAAATTTGGCAGCGACACCTCTGGAGGAAGCTGCTTGTCGGCGGCAAGCAGCGTCATCCAGAGGCGTTGCTGCCAAAATGCCACTGAGTTTCAGCGGCATTTCGATGGATGCTCGTCCGCCGGCCAGTACACAGGCATACTGAGAGGCCCCAGCAGGCGCCATGGCATCCACGGGCACCACATTGCAGACCCCTGACCTAGAGAGCCTCCTGGAGCACGGCAATCGTTTTGATTTAAATGGACTTGAACTGTATGAAGAATTGAGTACACTGTCATCAATGTTGCCACATGCAAAATTGTACAATTTATTCATATCAGCAAACTTGTTGCCATATATCCTTAATGTGTACATTGCCACTTGTATTCTGCTGACAATTCCTGTAACAGTAGCATCAGGAGAACGGAGTTTCTCAAAACTAAAGCTCATTTAAAAACTGTCTCCACTCTACAAGGAGTCAGGAACACTTGACTGGTCTTGCTAGTCTTGCAATCAAACAAGACATCACTTTGTCTAGCTCAGGGCCGTCCTTGCCAGAGCAGAACAGGCAGCCACCTGGGCACACGAGGCTGGAGGCACTGCTCTGCCCAGTAGCCCGGAAGACAGGAAGCAGTGGAGCATGTAGAGCAGAGCTGCTGGGTCCTAGAGAGAGCCGAAGCGACACATGCGAGGAGGAGATTGGCTGCTGGGGTCTCTGGGAAGGGGTGGGGAAGGAAACTCATCTGTAGTGTGCGACAGATGTCACTTTATAGGACAGTCCAATTTGGGGTCTTTATACGGCTCCTAGGCCTCCTCCCCCCCGTCCGATTTTTCATACGGCTGTCTGTCCCCTAGGTCGGGGTAATGATGCCTATAGAGACAAAGCCCAAATATCGTCTGGCTCCTAAAATCAGGACATCGGGATCTGGTCACCCTAGCGGGGAGCCTCTTCTCTCCCCGGCTGCAGTGATCCATTTCATCGGAGGAGTGCACGGCAGGTAAGCGCTGTGGCTCCATGGGTGCCCCGCCCTGAGATCAATCTGTGCTAACATCACCATGGGCCGTTGGGGCTGGCGTGTGCCCAGGCGTGATCAGACCTGACGAGTTGCTGCTGCGTTGTCATCGTACCCAAGAGGTGGATTTGGGGTCCTGCAGTTTCCACCTATTCCTCCTTACTGGCAGCTGTTGGACGCAGCAGGCTAGGGGGTGAGCCAACATGAAGCAGTACTGTGTTGCCATTTAGTTAGTCATTGAACAAATTGTTCGCAAAATCTGCTAAAATTCTGAATCAATTCAATATTTTTTAAAAAATCATATCTTAGCCAAAACAAAAAATTAAGTTGTTGCATTATTTGTGACAGTTTGGTATGGGAAAGGGAGTTGGCCAGTTTTCACAGAGAAACAAAAAATGTTGACTGACCTGTCCTATAGCCTGTTACTGCTAATAGAGCCTCCAACAACTGCGCCCATGCCCCCGGTCCCGGCCTATCATAACTTTCCCAAATCTGGACCTAGCGTCCGAAATCGGTGCCTGGCATGAACCCCTCTAACTTAATTACCACGCTCAGATGATCTCGCTGCCACCACGACAGGAATTACAGCGCCTGTCACTCTGGTCTCCCCAGACCTTCCCTGGGAACCCAAGACTCAGATGCCCTGAGTCTTACCACAAAGGAAAGAACCCACTCCCTCCCCCTCTCTCTCCCACCCAGACTTCCTCTCTGGCTAACTGAAGGTACTGATACAATCTCTTTACATCACAATACCAAGAAGCATGTCTCCTCTATCACAAAGAGACACACAATACAAGGAACAGAAATGATTCTATCTCTCTTCCCCCTCCCCCAACCCGGTGCTGCAAAGCTTACCCCCGTAGATCTAACACAAAGAATTCCCCCTCCCCTCCGTTCCTTAGCCTACCAGAGAAAAAACCTCAAACAGGTTAAAAGAAAGCTATATAAAAAAAGAAAGAAAAAGACATAAAAGAATAACAGGCTATTCAAAAGAGATACAATGTAACATTCCAGCAAACTCCACCCATGTAAATACAAAAAACCAATAACAGCCTATTGGTTCTACTTGTACTACAACTTGGAAACTGAAGTAGAAGCTGAAGATAGAGAAAAGAAAATCCCTCTCATAGCGAGCCAGACCAAGACAAAAGCCCAAAATCCCTCCCTGAGCTTTGAAAATCCGGTTCCTGATTCCTCTGTCAGGTGTGGTTCCCTTTGTTAATCCTTTACAGATGAAAGAAACATTAACTTTAGCTATCTGTTTAGACAGGCTGCTGGGCCCACCTTCACCCACTGCTGGCTGGGGACCCCCAAGGACCCCAGCTGGCAGCGGGTTGAGCAGCTGGTGGCTGATACTGGCGGACACCACCCGCTGCGCGGCCTGAGGTTCCATTCACTCAGCTGGAGGTGGGCTGAGCGAACTAAATTCACAAACAGGAAACAAGAGCACTAATGCAAAGTGCAGAATCTAGCGCAATGGTCCCCAACTTTTTACTGGTGGGTGCCAGAACAAAGGAGTGCGGTCGGATGAGCATCCCCAGAAATGCTGCGAATTCGCTTGGCGGCAAGCGCATCATCCCAAAGTGTCGCCACCAAAATGCCACCACCGATTTCGGTGGATTTGGAGATCACGCCAGCCAGTACTCAGGTGCACTGAGAGGCCCCGGCGGGTGCCATGACACCCACAGGCACCCCATTGGGACCCCTGACCTAGAGAGCCTCCTGAAACATGGGATCATTTTGATTTAAATGGACTTGACTGTAGAGAATGAGTACACTGTCACAATGTTGCCACATGCAAAGGATGATGGAGATTGTACAGTTTTTCAACCAGAAAATTGTTGCCATATATCCTATGTGTACATACCACTCATATGCTACTGGCAATTCCTGAACACAGTACATCAGGAAACGGAGTTCTCAAACTAAAGCTCATTAAAAATGTCTCCACTCTACAGGGATCAGGAACACTTGACTGCTTGCTAGTCGCAACAAACAAGACATCACTTTCTTTGTCATACGATGACATTATTACTGGATTTGCAGCCAAACAAGCCAGAAAGATCTTTTAAAATTAAAAACAAATCCTTCTTTCAATACCTCTTCACAGAAATTTCCAATAAAATGTTGACAGATTAAAAACATTATATTATTTGCATCATTCTGTCAAATCAGAATTTTTTCTGTAGCGCTACTTCTTTAGTGCTAGTCCATCAGCATTACAGTGTGCTTAACTATGTTAAACTTGGTTTTAATAACATGCATGTGGCATGTTTTCCAATACTGTAAGCTTATGTTTGTGTTGCTAAGAGCAGGACAGGCACAGGGGCACCAGTTTAATAATCCCACCTAGGGCACCATAAATCCTAAGGGCGGCCGTGAATAGCTTTCTTACTCATCCACTTTATAGGCTTCTCTCCCTCTCCAGAACTGTTCCTTACTGACTCAAAGCTACATTATCATTGGCAAAAACAAACAAACAAAAAGAAAACCCCATAGCTTTGTTACAGCACAAAATTGTTCCAATAAAGAAGCATTAATCATGCACATTATGCACTATATAATACATTTGAGCTCATCAGCAGGCAGACAGCTCAATCTGTGAATAACATCCCTTTCCAAATCAAGAGAATGAAATTATACCACCTGACAGCTGTTTGCTGACCTATCTAAAATAATGTGGTGGTCTCAGTCCAGTTCCTAGTGGACAGGTGTCTCCATCACAAAAAACATCACCACAATTGGCATTAATTAATAGCCTTGTTGGCAATCTCAGCTGCGAGGCCAAGGACTTACTAGTGATGGAAAAAGAACTGCCCTTTGATTCTGATGATGATCCCTCCAAGCCAACATGTTGTACATTGTCAGAATAAATTGATGAAAGTGGTAATGTTCTGCAGTACCTGTTCTGAGAATGAATGGAGAGCTTGCTACTTCCAGAGACATCAGTTTAGCACTCAGTTGATATAAGCCTTGTTCCCATTTAAATCAAAAGGAGTTTCATTATTGGCTTCAATGGGGAAAATGATCAGACCTGAAATTCACTAATTGATAGGGTGACCAGACATCCCATTTTTAAAAGGGACAGTCCCGTATTTAAGCCCTCCTGCAGATGTCCTGAGTCTTTCTTAAAAACTGGCAAATTGTTCCGTATTTTCTGTTTGCCTCCCACCCCACATCGGTACTGGTAGGTCCTGCTGCTGGCCAGATCCCTGCTTGCCAGCCACTCACCCACCAGCGGTCCAGTGGCTGACAATGAGGTTGGGTGTGCAAGGCTGGCAATGGGGCAAAGATGCAGTGCACGGGGCCAGCCGCTCCCCTTGCTGGATCCTTCAGCACAGCCCCTGCTGCTCTTGGCTCCCCTCATCCTGTTTCTGGCCGGCACTGCTGTGTGTTGTGAGCTGCATGGTTAGTGGGTTACTTGTCACCTCTGCTGCCCACTCATCAGCCCTTTACATGCTTCCCCTCTCTCTGTCCTCTCCCTGCTTTGTCCCTTCGTCCCCTCCTCCCCCAAGCCTCATTGCTCCTCCATATCCCCATCCAGAGCTGGCTTTATGACCCACGGGGCAGATTAGAATACTCGGCTGCACGACATCTGCTCCGGGTTTTCCATGGCACCAAAGGACCCCCTCTGCCAAAATGCCACCAAAGACTCCCGGAGCAGACCCCCTCCCGCCAAAATGCCGCAGAAGACTCCCAGAGTGGGGCCCCCTTAGGCACGGGCACAGGGCCCTCTTCGGTGCTGGGCCCAATTCTGGGGAATCGAGTGAATTGGCTTAAAGCTGTCCCTGTCCCCACCAGCAGACGCATCTGGCTACCAGTGCTGTGGAGAGAACCAGCCCCAGGGTCAGAGCACTCAGCTCACCAAGGCCTGGCTGGCAGATTCCTTCCTTCCTGCACTGCCTCTGGCTGGCCCGGCACTCTGGGAAAGCCCAAGAGGAGCCAAGCCCTACACGTTCCAAAGCCCCACACAGTGCTGGCATGGGGAAGCCTCTCCGCCCCTCAGCTAAGCTCTGGAGTGGCAGGGGGAAGCGATTTCCAGCCTGTTAATGCCCCAAATCCACAGGTTCCACAGTAGCCCCCGGGACAGGGGATTAGCACCCTCTTTGCCTGCCCCTCCCCCCAGCTCCTGCCCCCAGGGAGCACAGAGCTGCTCCATCCCTAGGCATCCTCCTCTGCTGAGCAGGGCTGGTGCAAGGATGTTTCACACCCTAGGCGAAACTTCCACCTTGTGCCCTCCCCCCCCCGCACCCCTGCCCTGAGGCACCCTCCCCTCTGCAGCAGCTCCCCCCCTCCTCCCTGAGGCACCTCCCTTGTGGCAGCTCCCCACCTTCCGCCCTGAGGCACCCCCCACCCCAGCTTACCCCTGCTCCGCCTCCACCCCGAGCACGCCGTGGCTGCTTCATTTCTCCCACCTCCCAGGCTTGCGGCGCCTAAGCTGATTGGCGTCGCAAGCCTGGGAGGCTGGAGAAGTGAAGTGGCCATAGTGTACCCAGGGAGGAGATGGGGCAGGGATGGGCTGGGGCAGGGAGTTCCCCTGCGTGCCGCTCCCCCTCCCACCCTCCCTGCGCTCCACTGCCCCAGTTCCCTCCACCTAAATGCCAACGGCGACTGGGGCGGCCGAAGATCTGGCTGCTGCAGTCGCTGCCGAAGGAAATGGTGCCCCCCAAATCCTAGAGGTGGTGGCCTAAATGCTTGCACCGGCCCTGCAGCTGAGCCGCCTCTCTGCCCGGGTCCACTAAAGCCCCTGCAGTCAGGTTCCCTGGCCTCTGGTGCACAATGTATCCATAGCACTTCACCCCTTCCTGCCCGCACTATAGCCAGGGGACAGGAGGCAGCTGGTTATGTCTGTGGCCAGCAGCAGCCTGGAGGTGTTAGCTGTCCCGCGAAGGGACAAGCTACTTTCAGCTACACAGGTGTCATGGAGGAGAGAAGAGATGAGCTCTGCAAAGACACAGGCCAGGTCATCCCTTCCCCTATTCCTCCTCCCCTGCGGCTGGAAGTAACTCCCATCCCTTCCCTCCCATACAGGGCTGAAAGGCTGCTGCTGGCCACATTTTGGTGTGAACCCTGGCAGAAATCTGGGGATGGGGAGAGAATGCGACTTCCATGCCCTCCCACATGTTGCCTCAGGAAAGCGTGGTGCCAGGTACCAGGAGAGACGGTCCATCCCGGGGGCCCAGCCAGGCTTGGAGGGCAGAGAATGCTGGGCAGGGAGGGGCAGCTAGGTCAGTCACCCCCGCTGAGAGAGGTGCATGGGGGGGGAGTGTCACCCCTTCTCGTTTGAACCCTAAAGCCTTAAAGGTAAGAAGGTAAATAGAAAGAATTCAACTACGCAGTATGTCTTTTTAACAGGGGATCAGTCAATTTGATGTTAATTTGAACATTTGTACAATTGCCATTGAACTCGCTTGAATTTAAGCAATTTTACCGGTTGCCCGACATTCAGCATAAGGAAATATGGTCACCCTACTAACTGAACAAATATCATTGAAAACAGAAGAAGGGGGAGGGAGATAGTACATAAGAGGTCATGGCTGTTTTAATAGAATTGTTGATTTTATCCACCTAGAAATTACTTCCCCTGCATCTCAACAGTAATCGGCCTGATTCTTCAGATCTTACTCACCCCAAAACTTCCATTGTCATCAAACGAGGTATGAGAGAGGAGTGTAGGATCTCGCCTGTTAATAACACTTTGTTTTTCTATACTCCTTTTTGTTTAAGGCTTTTCGTGCTCTTTACAAACATTAATGAATTAAGCCTATCAGAACCCCAGTGAGTTAACGAATTTTGCAGCCAGCCAGGAATAGAGCTCAGATCTCCTGACTCGCAGTCCTGTACTTTAACCACTAGGCAATGATTCTGCATAACTCTCTGAAGCTTTGCTATGAAGAACTGAAATGGAGCAACTTGAGTATTTATCTACTCCTGGTATTTGATGCAAACAGTACACTATGGCCTGTTCTCAAAACTTAATCACTGGGGTCTTAAAGCTCCCACTACAGGGACTAACAGGGAACACTGAGGTTGGGGAAAGGTGATAGGGTGAGGCAGATATAGAGCTGGAGAGCAGCTGTTTTATACTGAATGCTCCCCTTCTAAAATGGCAGATTTCCAAATGGAAAACCTATGTTGGAATTAATGCCCCCAAAGCAACATCAGCTCCTCTCTGAGGTTTCTGTCTTTCTGAGTGGCTAATTACTACAGCTGGTTGAAGACACTTTGACAGAATCATATTCCATTGGAGTACGCAGTTCTCTCAAAACTGAAACGCTTTGTGAAATTGGTTTGATTTTCCCATAATTCCATCTCCCAAGAAAGCAGTTTAAAAATTTCCAGCAATATCAAAATGTCCCAATTTAACATTTTCAGAATGAAATATTTCAAATTTTCAGTTTGAAAAGATTTTTCATTTCAAAATATTTTAATTTTGGATTATATTAACATTTTGTCAATCCACAACCTTTCAATCCATCTGAAACAAAAAAAAATTCAGAATTTTCCTTTGTGGAGAATTCCGAAATTTTCCATTATCAGTCTGATTTGAAATGAAGCCAAATTTCAAAATCCTTCAGGGATTTTTGAATTCCATGTAGCGGTAATAATTACTACACAGTTCCAGATGCAGCAATGCTAGATGAGGAAGTCATCCTTGAGATGGCTCAGTATCCAGGGACAGGGCCGGCTCCAGCTTTTTTGCCGCCCCAAGTGGCGAAGAAAATAAATAAATACATAGATAGATAAAGCCGCGATCAGCGGCACTTCGGCAGCAACTCTACCACACTGCTTCATTTTTCAGCAGCAATTCGGTGGCTGGTTCTTCCCTCCAAGAGGGATCCGCCGCCGAATTGCCGCCGAAGACCTGGACGTGCCACCCCTTTCCATTGCCCCCCCCCAAGCACCTGCTTCCTGCGCTGGTGCCTGGAGCTGGCCCTGTTGAAGGAAATGAAATCACTTTGTCCTTGTGCATCCCCAGAGCTTGTGAACCCCTTCCGCAAGCCCTGCAGGGATCATGAAGAGGCAAACATCACGGTAGATTTGGAGTAGTTTTCTCCTCTCTAGCTGTTGTTTCCACATGAGAGGAGCATCAGGCCACAGTTAATCCAAAATAATAGTTTATGACAAGATGTAGTAACTAGAGAAATAACTCCACTGGCATTAATATACATTCAGAGTAACTTGTGTTAACGTTGCTGCATTCAATTAATTGGTGTTATCACCATCTCCCTTTGTTTCAGAAAAATTAAAATAAATTTTAGAATCTTTTGTTCCTGATGCATCTGTAAATAATTAGCTCCTCTTTGTTAAACATTAATTGCACCTGCCACACTGGGGTGCCAGTGAAAGTCTCAAAATACATGTCTCAAATGGCAAAGAGCCAAACTCTGCTCTCACTCCCATCTGACTCCAATGATGTCTAGGGTTGTAAGCTAGAGCTATATATATAGCCTAGGGTGCCAGATTCACCCAGGTGTAACTCTGACTTCAGTTAATAACTTACTGCATGTGCCTGGTCAACCTAACATAATGACATGTCAGGAAAGGTCATGATCTTGCAAACAAAATTTATTTTATCCAGGGTTATCATTGCTACGTGGTTTATCAAGAAGAGAAGATGAGGTGCAGCATGCACTGGCTCAGACCACATGGCATTGTTTGTCTCTTTAAAAAAATAAATCTGCAAATCACTCTGCAACACTATTATTATTCCTGATATAGCTCCATAGGTGTGCATGGTGCTGCACAGAAATAAAGTAAGACGAGGACAATCACTTCCACCTGATTCCATGCAGGATTGTGTCAGCATCTTGGAAAAGAAAATCAACAAGATCAGCCTTCATTTCTCTCCTCCTTGGACCTCCTGTCCTCCTTGACCTCTGGGTCCAACGCTGAGGTTTTCCACCTTCTCTCCACCTCTAGTCTCTTCAATCTACCCCACTAATCCGTTCCTCACCAGCTCCCTTTCTCACACTCCTCCCTCCCTTTCTCACACTCCTCCATAGCCTGTCACTGTTCTCTGTTCCTTCCTCACATAATGGTGTTGCCAATTCTCCAAATGCAGTCCCTTGTACCTCACCTGTCTCATCTCGCTCCTTTCTGTCATCTAAACTCATCAGATGAGTCATTTTCAACTGCTACCTCAAGTTCCTTTCCTTGAGCTTTATCTTCAATCCTCTGTAATCTGAAATCACATTCACTGAAGTCTCTAATGATCTATTGGTCAAATTTCAGGATCTGTACTTCATTTTCATCCTCCTCAACCTCTCCTACTGCTATTGACACAGCCTACTTCACTTCTCAACATTTTGACCTCATTAGGTTATCAAGGCACAGTCCTTTTCATTCTCCTACTACTACTTTAGCTCTTATTACTGTAATCTGCTTTTGGTACTGGTTTTGTACCTGGATGATGAGCAAACAGGAATGGGATACCTCACAGTCTTTGATGGTTCCAAAGTTCCTGTTACCTGGGCTCATTTTGTAGTGCGGCTGGTAGGTACCCAACTCCTCCTTCTAGTGTGCTAAAGAATAAATTTATTTGGTGATGGATCCATTGAAACAAGGGATTAAGCACACTAAGGCAGTGGCTACCACACTTGAACTCACAAATAACTAGTTAAAAACAGTATCTATAAACTTGATATAAAGATTTGATTAGAGAAAAATATACAACCAATAAGAATATTAAATGATTTAAATTATTGGAGTTATTAATAATACTTTTTTATTATCAGAGGCAACCTCTGGGGATTGCTGGAGAGTGACTAACCATCTGCTCCCTCCTGGTCCCATGTTGGCAGTTTTATAGATTGGAACCTACAGGGGCAGATGTAAGCAGGTCGGGTCCCTGGATCCGAAATCTGGAATCTGCTGTGAGCTGGCTGCAGAGCAAGCAGGCTGCAGGTCGTGGCAGGCGAGATGGGCTGTCTCCTCCTGTTACTGGCAGGCAGATTGCAGGAGGAGTGGATTGTCCCTTCCTTGAGGCTTTTTGGCAGGCTGAGGGTAAAGACAGGCCAGTTGCTTGGCCTGGAAATGCTGCGGTCAGGACAGTGTGGGGACTAAAAGTGCTCTGCTAGCTGGCTATAAGGAGACTTTCTCATCTCCCTGCTGGTCTCTGCCATGTGGAGGGAATGCAAGGCTATTTATAGCCTTCCTCCTGCTTTCCTGGGCATCCCAGGCTCTGCCCATGGTCAGAGACTACTTGCAGTGCTGCCTGGCTGTCCTCTACCCTCTAACGGGCTGCTGCTGATGGGTGTTGTCTCCCCTTCTCCCACTAGCTGAGGTAAGAGAGTTGCCAGGGTGACTGGGAAGGGTGTCACGTTCCCCCTACTTCAGCTGCCTGGGGGAACTCAAGAGCACAGAACTCTACCATCGACCCCACAGGGGCCCTTGACAGGTGTCTTTTCTCCTGGGGCACAGCTGCCTTGCTAAGAGGTGTGGGGGCTTCATTACAGGCAGGGCCAGCTCCAGGCACCAGCTCAGCAAGCAGGTGCTTGGGGCGGCCAAGGGGAAGGGATGGCACGTTGGGCTCTTCGGTGGCAATTCGGTGGTGGGTCCCTCTCGGAGGGAAGGACCTGCCTCCGAGTTGCTGCCGAAGAAGAAAGCAGCTTTTTTCTTTTTTCTTTTTTTTCCGCCGCTTCGGGCAGCAAAAACCCTGGAGCCAGCCCGATTACAACATCACTTTTGCACAGTTCCCTTCCTCTTTTCTCTCTCTCTCGCTGTCTAGGGTGACCATACATCCCGTTTTGACTGGGACAGTCTCTTTTTTAAGCCCTGTCCTGGCTGTCCTGACATTTTTGGCAAAACTGAGCATTTATCCCGTTTGGCTCTTGACAACGGATCATCAAATGGAGTGTGACCCCTACTGGGGTGCGGAAGAACATGTGTGAGGGCAGCAGCAATACCAGCCTCGCCAGGGAGGGAGGGCTCGGGACGGGAGCTCAGGCCGGGCCCGTGAGCAGGTGGGTTGATGAGGGAGGGCTCGGGCCAGCCCGTCCCGTGGAAGAGAAGGGGAGAGGGAGACCTTGGGCCAACTCCGTGGGGTATCCTGTTTTCCATTTGGGAAAATATGGTCACCCATCTCTGTCTATTGGTGTTGCACGGGCCTCTATCCTTGCCTCCTCCTCCTATCACCTTCTTACTTTCCACCTTTCCTTTGGGCAATACCATCTTCTCACAGAGCTTCAACCACCATCTCTAACCCTGTCCTCTTCCATCCCATCTGCCATATCAGCCTGACTCTGTGATACATTGTCTTAGATAGCTCACCATCATTCTAAATTTGACCTCTGACTCCGATCCCAGACTGCATCCAAGCTGCACTCTCCCATGTCACATAGAATCACAGAAATGGTAGGGCTGGAAGGGACCTCATGAGGGCATCAAGTCCAGCCCCCTGCGCTGAGGCAGGACCAAGTAAACCTAGACTATGCCTGTCAGGTGTTTGGCCAGCCTTTCTTAAAAATCTCTAATAATGGTTATTCACAACCCTCCCTTGAAACTCTATTTTGGAGTTTAACTACACTTATAGTTGGAAAGGTTTTCCTAATATCTAAGGTAAATCTCCCTTGCTGAAGATTAAGCCTATTACTTCTTGCCCTACCTTCAATGGACATGGAGAGCATTTGATCACCATCCTCTTTATAATGGCCCTTTACATATTTGTGTAACCCTTCTGCCCCTCTGAGTTGGCAGCAACAAGGGCCGGGTTCAGTATCCAGGGGTTCCGTTTTAGTAACACAATGCATAATCGGCTCAAGCCCCCACCCAGTGACCTGGGACACTTACATACCACACCCCCTGGGCGCCTCTAGGAGGCAATACTTCCCCTCTCACAAGCACGGAGTCTGAGTGTAGCAAAATCTTTTTAATAAAGGAAGGAATCAGTGTGGCATCCCATTGGAGAAACACCACAAACAGGGTTATAACACAAACCATAAACAAAAACCCACCTCCAAGTATGTTTGGCAATGTCCTTTTCCCCTTAGGGTCTTAAGTCCAATCACCTCCAAACCAACAACCCAAAAAGTCTTCTGCAGGCCACCCAGTCCAGAAATTCAAGAGTTTATCTGTAGAGTGTTACCCCCCCAGCCTGGATGAAATGGGGGGGAGTCCACACAGGGTGTTAGGGGCACCTTACATGGGCCCAGGCAACTGCTCGCCTCTCCATGAAGTTCTGCGCAGCCTTCACGCACGACCCAGCTCCACCACAACATCTGTGCTTCTCCTCCAAGCCCCCCTGCAACCACTCACTTCGCTCACATGTTCCAGGCTGCTCCACACGCTGCAAACTGTTCCCTCTGCCAGCCGCTTAAACAAAGGTCTTCAAGACCCCCCCACTAGTTACACAGCACCAGTGATTCAGCTCTTAGTAAGGGAGCCCTGGTGCTGGTACAACAAAACCATTGGGTCCAACAGAATCAGCTCAGGTAGTCTCTAGACAGAACTCCTAATGGAATCAAAATTAGCCTAACTCTTTAACTAGTGGAGAAAAGGAGAATGTGCACTTGTGTGCCATGGCCCTCAAAAAGGGGCAACAGGCAACTAAATCCCCAACCTCTCTCACCACCTGGGCGTTGGAGACCCATGTCCCTTGTCTAGCAAGTGTCCATTTAATTGATTATTGAGACATTCTGTTACTACAAAAATCTCGTAGTTCCTCATTCACATAATCAGGTGGCAACACTTTATTTATCCTGCCCCAATAATGAAGAAATTGGGGATCCCAGAAATGTCAAAATAACCATCCCCAGGCTCCTTGCTGGGTGTGCTTATGCAAATATTTGAGACTTCACATTCCCGACATTCTTTCCACACTTCCCATAATTCACCACCAGATGTCAGGGTACAGCTCATCCTGACTCTGCTTACATATGATTACTGTTATTAAGTCCCTGCTCAGTCTTCTTTTCTCAAGACTAAACATATCAAGTTTTTTAAACCTTTCCTCATAGGTCAGGTTTTCTAAACTATTTATATTTTTTGTTGCTCTCCTCTGAATTCTCTCCATTTTGTCCACATCTTTCCTAAAGTGCATCTCCCAGAACTGGACACAGCACTCCAGCTGAGGCCTCATCAATACTGAATAGAGCGGGACCATTACCTCCTGTGTCTTATATACAACATTCCTATTAATATACCCCAGAATGACATTAGCCTTTTTCTCAACTGCATCACCCTGACTCAGATTCGACAATAAGCCCCAGATCCTTTTATGAAGTACTACCACTTAGCCATTTATTCCCCATTTCATAGTTTGTGCATTTGATTTTTTCCTTCCTAAGTGTACTTCTTTGCACTTGTTTCTGTTGAATTTCATCTTGTTGATTTCAGACCAATTCTCCAATTTGTCAAGTTCATTTTGAATTCTAATTCTATCATCCAAAGTGTTTGCAACCCCTCCCAGATTAGTGTCATTCACAAATTTAATAAGCATGCTCTCCACTCCATTATCCAAGTCATCCATGAAAATACTGAATGGCTCTGAACCCAGGACAGATAAGCCCTCCCAGTTTGACAGTGAACCACAGATAACTACCCTTGAGCACAGTCTTTCAACCAGTTGTGCACCACCTATATAGTAATTTCATCTAGTACACATTTCCCTAGTTTGCTTATGAGAATGTCATGTGGGACTGTGTCAAAAGCCTTACTAAAATCAAGATAGATCACATTTACTGCTTCTCCCAATGGACTAGATCAGTAACCCTGTCAAAAAAATAAATTAGGTTAGTTTGCCATGATTTGTTCTTAACAAATCCGTGCTGGCTTTCCTTATACCACCATTATCCTCCAGGTGCTTACAAATTGATTGTTTAACAATTTGTTTCAGTCTCTTGCCAGATATCAAAGTTATTCTGAATGGCCCATAATTTCCTGGGTCCTCTTTGTTCCCCTCTTTAAAGATAGGTACTATGATTTGGCTTGTGTTCCTTCTCCCTTGTTGTTAATACTCATTGTGTTGAGTATCATTAACCTTTTTCGTGAAGGCATCACACACCTCAGCCTTCTTAATATCATCAATTATTATCTTCCCTTCCCTGCTAAGCAGAGGACATACATGTCCCTTTGTCTTTCTTTTGCTTATAATGTATTGAAAGAACCTCTTCATATTGCCTTTCATGACCGTTGCTAGTTGTAACTCATTTTGTGCCTCAGCCTTTCTGGTTTCGTCTCCACATGCTTGTGCTATTTTTTTGTGCTCTTCTTTATCAATTTGTCCATAAACAAGCTGCACCCTAATTAGCCACTTCTTCTTCCAAAATCTTCCTGAGATCTGTCCTTTCCTTTCTATCTTTAAATCTCCTTCAGGCCTTCATCATCTCTTGTCATCACTGCTGCAAGGTATTCCTCACTGATACTAAGCTTGACCCACTTCCAGCCATACAAAATGCTACCACTTGCATACTTCTCCAACAAATGTCTCCATGCTTTTTTTCCCATTTCCTGATTCCTCCAGCTTCAGTAATTTTGAACTTGGTATGAAACTTGCTTTTGTCATCTGCTTCAGATATCTTATATGAATACTTTGGGAGTGATATGTGAACCTCTTTGACAGACGAGTGACCCTAAACTGAGAGCACAAACCTTTCTCTGCCCCAGCTGCATTATAAGGGAAGGAAGCAGACATCCCACTTTCTGTGTGCTAAAATGGCATTAAACTGTATACAGTCATCAAATCAAACCATAAATCATTACCCTTTATATTCTGTTTTCTAGTCAGAGTCTCTGCCAGTCTCCTGCTGGATTTTCAGCATATCTGAGCCAGGAATCACAGCCATGAGTCACTCACACATTACAGCCTGTATCCAGGTAACAGAATAAATCAGAGTACCCTGTATTTCTCTCTATCATGACTGAAAATCAAATCCAGAATATGGATGTTGCTGATTATTTTGCCACCTTATGTTGGTTCTCCCATTTAGCCTCCCTTTTAATTATCAGCGTCCCTCCTACTTCATCTTTTGGTAAACTCATGAGTGTGAACATATGTCTAAATCTAGCATTTACTCCTTCAAATTAATTCCTCTTTGGCATGTAAATAATTATTCCCACCTGATTAAACCAAAATAGGTCTGACTGTGCCCTAACACTATGTGACCCAAAAAGCATAACTGGTAACTGCACCTGTATCATAGCTCTCAAATGTCTTTCATTTCTAGGGAAATCGCTCACTTTAATCGCTTACCTATGTTTGTCATCTCCTCACTTTTATTGTTGAAAATTATTTACATCAGCAATAAAGAATCATTAAATTGATACTGAAAGATTTACACAGCATTTTAAGTTTTCTGCATGAATAATTTTTTGTGTCCTTCATTTTATGATGTTGTTACACATTGTGTCCCACATTTTGGACTTAGCAGGCTGAGAAGTATGGCTGTGGTTCTGGCTTTCTTGTCTCTACCCAAACCATTCACACCCTGATATAACACTGAAGTAGGGTTCTTCTATGGGATGCTACTGGGGAAACAGATTTCCCAGATAGCCTGTAGATGGTGTCTACTAACCTGCACAAGAACAAAGTTAGAATGGCAAGGTGGGTGAGGTCATATCTTTTTTTGGACCAACTTCTGTTGGTGAAAGAGACAAACTCTGGAACTTATAGAGAGCTCTTCTTAAGGTCTGGGAATGGTATTCAGAGTGTCACAGCTAAATACAACGTGGAACAGATTGTTAAGGAAAGGTATTAACATATTGCACCATAGTGGCTGAACTGGAGGAGCTAAGGGAGACAGAGAGGTACATAGACGAGACTTTCCGGAACACAGTAGAAAGATCCCACTCCAATCTGACAGCCTCTGTACTGTTAAGGAGGATGAAAGTCTCAGGGAAGAAGAACATCCAACTGGAACAGAGGGAAACAATCCCATAGCTGGAATAATCCTTCAGATGATGTTGTGGTACCCTCTCACACTGAGGATACCTCTCCAGGGGAGTATCAGAGGGGTAGCCATGTTAGTCTGGATCTGTAAAAGCAGCAAAGAGTCCTGTGGCACCTTATAGACTAACAGACATATTGGAGCATGAGCTTTAGTGGGTGAATACCCACTTAGTCGCATACGTGCATCTGACGAAGTGAGTATTCACCCACGGAAGCTCATGCTCCAATAAGTCTGTTAGTCTATAAGGTGCCACAGGACTCT
>NC_133771.1:78864723-78918070 GCF_003597395.2 Chelonoidis abingdonii | reverse complement strand
ATCACTTGATGATTACCTGTTCTGTTCATTCCCTCTGGGACACTTGGCATTGACCACTGTTGGAAGACAGGATACTGGGCTAGATGGACCTTTGGTCTCACCCAGTATGGCCATTCTTATGTTCTTAAAATCAACTTTAAAGTATATACAGATTTTCTTCTATAAGATTTCCTTTACTTATTATAGTAGTTGGAGTAACAACCCTACTAAATCTCCTTGATTAGAACAAGGAAAGCATTTTTGTTTTAAACATCTATGTGTTTTTTATTTTTTTAAAAAAGACTGTTGAATATGAGATACTGCCACTTTAATCATTTTGCAAAACAACACAAACTCACTCACATCAGCCATGGGGACAAATCCTCTATAACAACCTGTGGACTGTCTGTGAACCTTAATTAGTTAGAGAGATCATGATATAGAGCCTCTTCAAACAGGATAAAAATGGTAGTTCTCTGTGGAGAAATAGAACAACCTTTTGTACCTGGTAATTTAAGGAGCAGCAACAGGCTAATATGCAGACAAGGCAGGGTGTAGCATGTGGTGTGGTTCTCACCAGAACAGCAGGCCTCTAATGAGTCCTAGTAGTGGATAGCAGCTGGTAAACTCTGAGCTCAAGTAGGAGGCTCAGAGAGCCTTTATTTGCTAACAAAAGGCAGCAAATTGCTCAAAGGCCTGCGTAGGCAATGAGAACATGTTCATATGGTCAGCCAGTATATAAATTTTCAAAACAAATATTACAATATATAAATTTACATTGTAATGAGGAGCAGTGGAGTTTCAGGGTTCTGGACATTTCAGAAAGAATAAGTCGTATATAAACAGACTATTAAATTTTGTCTAAAAAAAGTGCCACCTGCTCTTCTGTCTGTATTGTAGCATCCAGACTAAAAATACATAAACTGTAGCACACAACTATTAGCATAGAAAAATTTCAGACCAGCGGTGCACAGATTTAACAAATATTGGTTAGTATTTTACTTCCCCTCCCAAAAATATAGCTTTTTCTGGGATTATTCAGAATAATGAATAGGGGTAGATGGATTATGCGGTTATAAATCAATCAATAAATGGGCTTTGATAAAGCATATCATAAACCACAAGATCAAAGATCAAGTGTTTTTTAATAAGATCAGAAGCTCAAGATTAAGATCTTAGTTATGCATATGTTCCTATCCATTGCTTTCTATATAACATTAAAATAATTCCACTTTTATACAATTTATTTAACTAGTTATAAATACTTTTTGAAAGAATTGTGCTGACACTAAAGCTCTGTTCCTCTCATTTGTCAACATTAACTCCCCAAGAGCCTCAAGCACTGCACTAGAACCTCAAAATTATTTTATTGTCATGAAGACAAAATTATTTGGTTTTTTTTTCTGGCACTTAATGGGAGCAGGAGCAGGCCTGGAATTACAAATGAACAACACTGCTTTCCAAGTCATTGTGCAACAAATCAGTTAGCTTGCAGGGCTTTTTAAAAAATAAAATCATTTTCAATAAAGCATTGATTGAAAGTGGAGAGCCCACAGACTGAAAAGCACAACTGAATATAACTGTTAACTCCCAATCTACTAATATTTCAGGCTTGTGAGCTACAGTACAATCACTCAGTGTCAATGCAATCATACACTTGCCACAATTGCCAAATGAAATAAAGTTCCATGAATACAGAACCCAGATCTCCTGAGTCCCACTTCAGTGCCACAACCACAAAACCAACCTTGCTCTCTAGTAGAAGGTAGGGGACCAACACCACCAATGCAGGCATTTATGGAAGGACCAAAGTGTCATAGTTCCCAGTTAGAGACAAGATGGGTGAGGTAATATCTTTTAATGGACCAACTTCTGTTGGTGAGAGAGACAAACTTTTGAGCTTATACAGAGTTTTTCCTCATTTCACACTTGAAGGCTAGACTATTTATTCTTCATATTATCAACAACTTTCAGATTTGTAGGTTGTTGATAATAACAATTTTATATAAACATTATTTCCATTTCTGAGCAATAAATAAATAGCCACTGATATTTGTAACTAATCCTAGGCTGCATCAGGCGAGGTATTTCCAGTAGATATAAGGAAGTGTTAGTATCATTAGTCCTCATCTGGAATACTTTGTGCAGTTCTGGTCTCCCATGTTTAAGAATGATTCATTCAAACTGGAACAGGTGCAGAGAAGAGTTACTAGGATGGTCAAAGGAATGGAAAACCTTATAAAAAGAGACTCAAAGACCTTGGATTGTTTAGCCTAATCAAATTAGATGAAGTTTTCTAACCATCAGAGGAGTGAAGTTCTGGAACAGCCTTCCAAAAGGAGCAGTGGGGGCAAAAACAACCTAACTGGCTACAAGACTGAGCTTCATAAGTTTATGGAGGGGATGGTATGATGGGACTGCCTACAATGGCATGTGGCTCATCTGCAACTGCTAATAGAAAATATCCCTAACAGCCAGAGATAGGACAGTAGGCCCTGAACTACTACAGAGAATTCTTTCCCAGGGGGTCTTGATGGTGGATCTTGCCCACATGCTCAGGCTCCAAATGATGACCACATTTGGGGTCAGGAAGGAATTTTTCTCCTGGGTCAGAGTGGCAGAGACTCTGTGGGTTTTTTGCATCTAGAGTTTTAAGAAAGCTGGCTGAGGAGCTCACTGGATCAATAATGTTGATTTTCAAAAAATTTTGCAACATTGGGGAAGTCCCAAAGAAGTGGAAGAAAGCTTATGTTTTGCCAATATTTTAAAAAGGTAAACTGGATGACCGGATACTATAGGCTGTGAGGCTGACATCAATCCTGAGCAAGATAATGGAGTAGCTGATATGGGACTCAATTAATAAATAATTAAAGGAGAATAATGTAATTAATACAAATCAACATGGGTTTATGGAAAATAGATCCTGTCACACTAAGCATGCTGGACCACTCTAAGAGATGTCACAGTGTGCAAGTGTAATTATTGTTATCTTGGTCATCACTGAGGACTGAACCTAGGCTCACCAGCACTGAACCTCTATAACTTGAGCTAAAGGTCTACACTCTCAGTTCTGTTAGGTGCTGAGCGCTCAGATCATATCCAGCAAAGCACTTAAGCAAATGCTTAATATTACGCATGTGAGTAGTCCCATTGACTTCAGTGACAACTGTAACAGACTCCTCTGTGGAACCAGGGCAGAGCATAAAACACACTGAATGTGGGCTACACATACAACCCCAGCATGCTGGGGAGCTCCTGATGAATTGCATCTCTTAAGAAGCTCTGCCCAAGATGGGGTATCCAGCACACTGACCTTCTATGTGTGTATCAATCACAATCTGCCCCAGTGTGTTTTAGTTCAGCATACATCTGTTGGTAATTATTTCTGGCAGGTACAATCTGGAACAAGCACATGAAAAGAATCAGTCGACACATAATAAAAATTGTTTATTTGTATCTTACAAACATGTTAAAAAATAGAATCCAATACAAAGACAGGTAACATTATAAATTATTGTAAAATCACAACCATACAAGGAAGGCAAATCCAAGTTAGAAAATAATTTAATTAGCTATATTTCAAGGAAGTTATTATTGTAAGAAAAGCCAATCAATTCTGATCAATGTATAATCATCCACAGCTTTCAGAAAATGTGCACTACTTTAACTTCGATGAACTTGACTCAATAGCATGCTGTCTGAATAGATTCTTATTTGTGAGTGTTCATTGTGTAGTGAAAAAGCTTTAGGTATTGAATAAACTCTCACAGCTATAGTTCCAGAACCCTGCTAATCTTTCAATAATGTCCTCATCACAAAAGCAAGATATTTGTGATGGTTTCCTTCTCATCTCTATATTTTAAAGCACAAGACTAAAAGGATTTATACTGTTTCACAAAGGCATCCCAAAGCAATTGACAAATCTGAAAAAAAAATTAAAATATTCCAGTCTATGGATATATAAGCGATAACTCTGGCCCTATATATGTTTGGTTCAATGAATTTCTGATCTTAAGAGTAGGCTGATCAAAATCGACAGAAAGGATTAAAATGCCAAAAATCAATAGATCTCTGATTCTGAATATGGCCAGGATAATTCAATATGCAAAACTAAACAACAGAGAATTTATATGACTGTATACACTAGAAGTATTAGCCCAGCCAACATCGTTGTTTTAGGAATCATTTGATCAGGAGGCACAAACAATATCACGTCTTAGGTGACAGCATGAATCCTAGAAGCAATGGTGATAATGAATTGTTCACAACAGGGCTGGTCAAAAAATGGAAAAACAATTTTGCAGAAAATTCCACGATTTCAAAATTATTTCCATTTTGCAGGGCTTGAAATGGACTCATATTTGTGAAAGTTTCCATGACATTTTTATCACTATTTTTAATCAAAATCATTACTGAACACTGACATTTATTGAAAATGTGCTTTTGTTAAACAAAAATGTTCAGTATCAATTTTGACCATGATTTCAATAAAAAATGTCAGTTAGAAAATCTTGATTAAAATCTCACCATCGTGTTAATGAAATATGGGAAAGTTTGAAATGACAATAAATTTTTCGATAAAAGTTCCACTTTCTAAAAAAGGTCATTTTTCTTCAGAAAAAAACTTTTTGTGCAAAAAAATAAATTGACCAGCTTTGGTTCAAAAGCAATCAACAGTCTGAAACCATGTTTTCATGAATCACTCATTAAATAGTTTAGAATAATGAACTCAGTTTAAAAAAAAAAGTCTGAAGCTAATTGAATGGACAGGGGCTAAATGTATCAAATAAACTGCTGTGAGGAGTCCATTCAGTTCTAATAAACATTTTCACAGTGCTTTATGAGGAGTGGGATAGAATGCACAGAGAACTCCTAGAGAAGTCTTTAAGATGGGATAGGTGCTCCACATTTAGCTATCTGAGGTGGTAAAAATTCCATTAATTTCAATAGGTCAGGATTTCACACTAGTGGAAAAGAACCAGTCACCAAAAATGTAGAGAAACATATGTCATGTTTTCATTCACTGTTACTTTTTCGTTTTGTTTCTAAAAGAAAATGCTATTTAGTGAATAATCATTGTAATGTCTTGAGTTCCCTACACATCATTTTTCTTTTGCAATCCTCTTAGTTTGAATTTCAAAGCACCATGCTCTTTCTTCAAATTAATTTTGTAACACAAAAACTTTCACACAATGGGGAGGTAGCCCACAAGATTTATGGCATATAATTGATGATCTCATATGTTATTTGCCTTTTCAATCAATAAACCAGTTTCAGATTGTCTGATGTCAACTGTATGCAGCCTTTTTGTTTGGTTGGTTGGTTTTGCCAGAGGCTAGTCCTAAGGATCTGGCTGTATAAAAGTGTCTCACACTCAGAAGGAGGCTCTCAGGCCTGTTGTGGCACCGGCATCTGCTTTGTGTGCGTAGATGTGCAAAGAAGCTTAAGTAAGTGTGGGAAAACAGCAACTGCAGATCAGGATTTGCCATAAGGCAAGACCTAACACATAGCTCTTTCTGGTTCATCACAAACAGATGGAATAATACATAATAGGCATGAGCTAAAGGTCTTCTGATCGAGTCTGTTTCTTATGAATATACAGCTAAGATATTAATAAAGTTTAAAGAGAAAACTCTTAGGAAGAAAATACTGTATCTACTTAATTGTGGGGCTATCCAGTGCTAATTATTTTATTTAACAGAGAACATGATTAAAAATATGCACATTCAATTTGCTTTATGTCAGTGAATTCATTTTCACCAATCACAACTTGCATTCCATGTGCAGCAGCATTATCCTTTCACAGGGAGGAAAATTAGACTAGTTAAATGTACTCCTCTCTGCCCCCTCCCGCCCATGACCTCAGAGGCAGGAAACTGGCAGGAGAATAAGGGGCTGTGATTGCTTTAAGGCTCTTCCCACCCCCGCCACTCATGTGAGAGCTCCACCTGAGCTGATGGGTGGGTCAGTGAGGCTCAGGCAAGGTCATTCTCCCTTCACATCTAAGAGGAAGGTGTCCTTTCCCTCCATCCTGAGTCCCCTCTCATGCTAGACTAATCGCTACCACTCCTGGTGTTAATATAGGACCAACTTTTTGGGTCTGCTGTGGACATTGTCACCTTTTTGGGAGTGGGAAGGAATTTTTCCCTCACTACCAAATTGGCTGAGATGGGATGGTGTTTTTTGCCTTCTCCACAGCAGGTTAGGGAGTTAGGTCAGGAAAGCTAGGTTCAAATTTTCACAACTTAGCCAGTGGCAGGTGTCCAGTGCAGGTACTAATTCCACAGGGGGTCCAGTTTCCCAATCAATCAGAATTGGAAATGGACTTGGAGAAAGGCATCCCCCAGGTGAAGCTGAGGAACAGGGGTTGGGGCACCTAATGTCTGGTGCTGTGGGGAGACAATCCTTTTCCCCAGCCACTGAGTACTCCTATGAGGGTGGGATCCCTCCAAGAAACTGGGATCAAGTATGGAGGAATGGGAGCTGACAGCAGCTGTCCACCAGGTAGAAACAATTAACGAAGGTGTATCATGCCCAGTGGAACTGGAGTCAGAAGGCAAATGTTCCTTGGAGAGATTGTTATTGAGGGGACACCAGTAGAATGGGGAATGCAAGACATTAGTCTGGAAGCAACTCCACTAAGACAGAGCAGTGCACAGATTTAATAAAGTTTCACTTGTTCAATTTAACCTGCATTCAGCTTCACTCTTTGCTAATGAAACATGGTGGCAGCATCTGAGCTGTAAGTTCTCCGCAGTGCAGTAACTTGCCTGGAACTCAGTCTGAAGTCCCCTAGAGGCCTGGATTTTGCAGGCACAAACCTAGGCCAGCAGGGGATCCGTGGAAGGATGAGTTTGAGCTGTATGTATACAGGTCTGACCATGCAGGAGAACAGCAACAGGGGGAAGGTAAAAGTATTACTTTACTTTATCAGGATGCAAGACAGGAAGGTCTGCAGTACTGTACTCTGAACCTCATCACTGCTTTAAACCTCACATCAATCCTAGAAGCCCTGGGACCTATCACTCCCCAAAGAAGAATGAAACTATACAGCAACACAGGTTTTTCACTAGAAACCAATCCAAAGGGGAGAAGAGAGACTCCAGTGTTACTGCCTTATGCACACTGATTGCTATGTGTAATTTGGGGGACTTCACAGATCCCCTGACTCAGGACAGGATAGGCTGCAGCACTTGGAATCACCATGTCATAAACAGATAGTTAAGGATTAATGTCTCTTTTACCTGTAAAGGGTTAAGAAGCTCAGTGAACCTGGCTGACACCTGACTAGAGGACCAAGCGGGGGACAAGATACTTTCAAATCTTGATGGAGGGAAGTCTTTGTTTGTGCTGTTCGTGTTGTTTGTTGTTCACTCTTGGGGCTAAGAGGGACCAAACGTGCACCCCAGGTTTCTCCAATCTTTCTGAATCAGTCTCTCATGTTTCAAAATAGTAAGTACTAGCTAGAAAAGGTGGATTAATCTTATGTTTGTTTTCTTAACTTGTAAATGTGTATTTTGCTGGAAAGATTTTACCTCTGTTTCCTGTAACTGAATCTCAGGCGGGGGAGGGGGGAAGAAGTCCCTCTAATCTATATGAATCTGAATACCCTGTAAGCATTTTACATCCTGATTTTACAAAAATATTTTTTACTTTTTCTTTCTTTTATTAAAAGCTTTCTTTTTTAAGAACCTGATTGATTTTTTTTTCAGTAACACAGAGGTAAAATCCTTCCAGCAAAATACAAATTTACAAGTTAAGAAAACAAACATAAGATTAATCCGCCTTTTCTAGCTAGTACTTACTATTTTGAAACATGAGAGACTGATTCAGAAAGATTGGAGAAAACCTGGTGCACGTGCTGGTCCTCTTAGCCCCAAGACGAACAAACGTAACACAAACAGCACAAACAAAGACTTCCCTCCATCAAGATTTGAAAGTATCTTGTCCCCCGATTGGTCCTCTGGTCAGGTGTCAGCCAGGTTCACTGAGCTTCTTAACCCTTTACTGGTAAAAGAGACATTAACCCTTAACTATCTGCTTATGACACACCACTTGCAGGAAAGGCTGCTCTGGGAAAGCAATCACACAATAGATAGAAGCTTAGAAATGGGGCATGCAACAGAAGAGATTCAAGAGAAAGGATAAAAGCCCCAGAAGGCACAACACCCTCAGAAGCACATTACTTCTGGGGAATTCTGCACCTCTGCACAGGCAAAGAATTCATGTCTCCCAGCAGATTTCTTTGCTTCCCTGCAAAAAAATGACTTTCTGACAGGGAAGCAAAGGGAAGCTGCAAGAGCAGTCACACACCACTCCCTAGCAGCTCAGGTACATTGTTTCAGGTACCTGGAGCAGCCGGCAGAGAGGTAAATCACAGCAGGGCTGGGGACACCCTAGCCAGTGGCTCTTACTCTGAGCTGGGATCAGCTGCTAGTCCCAGCTGGGCTAGAGGCAGAAGAGGACAGGACTTCCTTTTCCCTTGCAAGGAGTGGCTAGAGCTGTGTCAGACCCATCCCCAGAAACCTCCCCCAGCTCAGCATCCTCCCCTGCTTCCTGCCCCCATCGCTCCTCAGCTGCGGGGGGAGGGGTCACTGTACATCAGGGTTTCTCAGACAGGGGTCACTGCTTGTGTAGAGAAAGCCCCTGGTGGGCCAGGCTAGTGTGTTTACTTGCCCTGTCCGCAGGTCCAGCCGATCACGGCTTCCACCAGCCCGGCCTGCCAGGGGTTTTCCCTACACAAGTGGTGACCCCTGTTTGAGAAACCATGATGTACAGGGAGCTGCTCCCCCATCTGCCCAACCCCCTTGCATCTGGACCTCCCACACCCAGACACCCCTGCCAAGCCTCACCCCACACACTCAGAACTCCCCTAACTATCCATACCCAAACCCCACTCCATTGACCCTCAACCCCTGCCTCTGTACCCCCACTCCTGCACCCAGACTAGCCCCCACTGATCTCCCTGCACTCAAACTCCCACTCTGATGAGCCCCACCCCCCTGCACCACCCTGAGCCCCCACATCCAGACCCCCACATCACTGACCCCCAATTAGCTGCATCCAGACCTCCACCACCCCCAAGCCCCATTCCCCCAGCACCCACCTCCCTCTGCTGAGGCCCAAGCACTTTCACCTAGAAGCCCCTGCATAGTCCCATTGCCCCTGAACCTGGAATCCTCCCAATGAGCCTCTGTGCATCCAGATCCCCAAACTGAGCTGCCTGCCCCCAGAATGTCCCTCACGGAATCCTCTCACCCCACACCTGGATCCCCCCACACTGAGCCCCTCCATACTTGGATCCTGTCAGGTTGAGTCTGCCTGCCCCATACCTGGTGCACCTGGCCTTGTCCTGTGTCAGGGTCAGGTGCAGCCTCACCACTGAGTCCGTGTCCCTGGGGTGGGGAGGCTGCAGGGTGATCTTCCACCTTCATGCAGCCAGTGGCCTGTGGCCCACTGCCATGCTGGAGGCTCTGCATTTATTTATTAACAAATAAAACTTGCAGAATTTTATTTATTTTTCTGGCACAGAATTTTTATTTTTTTTGGCACAGAATGCCCTCAGGAGTAGCACATGCAATGAAACAGGAGTAACAAAGAGCAGGTGGCCAGGTTCCATATCCATAGTGAGATTCATTTACTGTGGAAGACAATATACAAGCAAATATGAACCAATACTAGGACAACATTGCAAGGATGTGGAAAGTTGAATCATTTTAGCAGTGTGCACAAGAACAGAGGAAGATCCCAGAAGGATTCAGACTTGTACAAGAGGATAGCATATCAAACAATGATACTGACATCTTGACTCTCTCCTAGAGTCCAGGAGCATATTAGCTTCAGGCTGTCGAGACAGGAAAGCAAGAAGGGACAATACAATCTCTGTGCCTGCAACAATGTTAATAAGGAAATTTCCTGTGCGATTCCTCAGGACAAATTGGACTCAAACACTCTCATTTCAAATAGCAGGTTCAATTTAACAATGTACAATGAGAGCATAATGCAGACCATAGGAAAATTTGACCCCATGGTCATCATCCCAAAAGATAACAGACGGTACCAACCAAAGTTGTTGGTGATGAATAGTAAGCACCACAGACCCCTCTTGGGGAATACAGCCATGGATCTGATCGTGGAGCAGCAACAGAATTTTATTGCTGCATTGTAAGAAGAAAAGATGGAGTCCCATGGACAATGGAGATAATTTTAAAAGCATTTGGGGTTTTTTCAAAAGGGACAGATATCTCAAAGGAAAACAGTGATGGGATGTAGACCCATGTAGATGGAATCTGTGTGCTTACAATGAAGGAAAATTCCAGTGGCATTTCATACCCCAGTATGAAGGAACTCAAAGGTCTACCAACAGGAGTATTGTAGCAGCTATAGAGACCAATAAACTTGGGTTAGCAGCATGGTGGTGGTAAAGAAGCCATCAGACAAATTACACAACTGCACAGATCCAAAGTGTTTGAACCAAGGACTGAAAAGATGCCATTATCCACTGCCCATCATTAATGACATCTTGCCAGAACTTTCCAAGGCCAGAAACTTTATAGTCTCTAATGTGAGGAATGGGTTTTGGCACATAAGCCTGGATAAAGAGTCTAGCATGCTGACAACCTTTGCAACCCCATTTAGTCGCTACCAATGTCTGTGCATGCCAATGAGCATAAGCCCAGCACTATACGTGTTCCAGAGGAGACTTAACCAAATACTGGAAGGACTGCCTGGGGTGAAAAAATATTGCAGATGATACCCTCATTGTAGGGGAAGGGACTAATGATACAGAACCTGAACAAGGCCATGACAGAAAACTACACGTTTTTCTACAGTGATGCAGGGACAAGAAAATAAAATTCAGTTCAGAAAAAATGTGACAGCGGGGCCTGTGAGACCTAGAGAGTAGTGTTTGTGTTGCCTGTGGCCAATGAAGTTGAGGAGCTGGCCCACAGCAGACAAGGTTTCTTCACATTAAGGGCAGATGGTAGCAAGGTGCCTCACAACCCTGTGTAACACCAAGAAGTGCCACAGGAATTATGCCCGTCATCAGTGAGTTTGGAGGAAGAGGATCAGGACATTGAATCCACTAACCTTCTGCACTATCTCTCAGTTTCAACAGAGAAGCGACTCAAAGAGACTACAGAAAGGATATCCAGCTACAACCCATCAAGGTACTAGCAGGATGGCTAGAAGACAAAAGCCAAGTACCCAGGATGGAATCACATTTTGAGAACTCAGTTGCATGGACAGAGCAGTCGCATGGAGAGAGCAATCCACAGGGCTTTACAAAGCTTCACTTGTTCAACTTAAAGTGCATTCAGCTGCACACTTTGTGCAGGGCCGCCCAGAGGATTCAGGAGGCCTAGGGCAAAGCAATTTTGGGGGACCCTTCCATAAAAAAAATTTGCAATGTTATAGAATACTATATTCTTGTGGGGGCCTCTGTGGGGCTCCGGGCTTGGGGCAAATTTCCCCACTTGCCCTCCCGCCTCCGGGCGGCCCTGACTTTGTGACTGAAACAGAAGGTATTATGACCTGCACTGGACGAGTTGATACATGGAGTTCCCAGATGAGTTAAGTTAATACAGTTGAGGCCTAGTGAAACCACAACCCTCACATCTTGTCGTTCTTCTTGCATGTCCAGTACAACAGTACCTGTGACTTGCATGATGCACTGATTATGAGCCTGCATCTCCTTTCACTTACATAAGTTTTCAACCAGAGTAACTGTATTTATTTGGAGTACTCTTTATTTATACCAGGGCAAGAGAGAGGAGACTCAGGCCCATTTTCTTTCTCTGATGACTAATGAAAATGAATACCTTCTAGTAAAAGAATTTGTTTACCAGTAGCAACTTACTGATTAGTACAGACGACAGTTTGATGGCTGGCTTCTAGTAAGAGGACTCAGGAAGAGAGTTAAAGTCAAGATATATTCCAGCCTGGTAACGTTTTTGCAATATTGGCATTTGAAGTAACTAAAGCCAACCTGTAGTGGGAGTGATGCAGTAGCACTGTGTTCAGCCCCAGATACTGGAAGCAGCATCATTGGATCACCCATGTACTCAGGAGCTACAGACAGATCCATTTTCCAGCACTCCTTTGCTGGAGGAATGGGTCAGCCTCTCACAAAGCCTGTAAAGAAGGAAATTATTGTTATATATTATTACTTGTTGTTATTTGTAATGTAGTAGCACCTAGGAGTCTCAGCCAGGGCCACATTGTGCTGGGTGCTATACAAACACAGTAAAAAAGATGCTCCTGCCCCCAAAAAGCTTACAAGTATAAGACAAGAGACTACAGGTGGGTTCAAGCAAAGATAGGGGAGCACAAAGAAACAATGAGGTAATTTTGGGCAACATGACACGCACGGGTCTCATCATGCCAAACACCTAATCTGTGTCAAGGTTTTTGTAGACGTCATGACAAAGGAGAGTGTAAAGAAGGGATTTGAAGGAGGACAATGAGGTAGCTTTGTGGATGGATAGTTCAAGGAGATAAGTAGTAGTCCTTTGAATCTTATGCACCCAGCCAGTGACAGTTTTGACTTCTAAAGGTTCTTTCCAGCCCTGCATTTCTATGATGTTTATATAATGAAGGGCAGCATGGGAGAAAGCACAATAACGTTTTTTTAACATTTGTTAAATTACAGGGGGAAATGAGAGGATCCAAGATCTTCCTCCCATTCAAAAATCATCTTAACACAACAAAATGTAAGTACTGTAATGCCTTTCCTGGAACCAAGAAGTCAATATTTCTTCTGCAGGGCAGGACAGACTGTATCTATATGTGTAATATTCTACTATAGAGAGGAAATGCGTGAAAAATTTCTCCCTCATCCTAGCTGTTCATCAGCTTACACCTGAATCAAGAGGGCTGATAACTCTCATAATTTTTAGCTAAAGTAACTGCTGAATCTATTCTTAATCAGATCAAAGTCTGTTGTTTCTTTTCCTAACATATAACTAAGTTATTTTTATTTTGCAGCGGAGAGTTCCATAGGTCAATTATAGATGATGTTATATTACTGTACACTGAATTAATGTTATGGCTTGTTCATATATTTATGCCTACAATATTGTGGCCTCTGCAGTAACAAACTTTATGCCATCTGATAATGAGCTAATTCCATCTGGGAGGTGCACAAGACTCACATAATCAGTGTGCAAAGAAAAACTAGTCCTATATTCATTTTTAATAGTTCCTGAAGAAAATTATTATAGGCAGACGCAGGGAGAGAACATAAAGAGGGAAAGTGGTTCAAATGATGTAAATTACAAGTCTAAAAATACAGCTCAGACAAAAAAAACATTCATTTAAGGCCTGATCCTACAAACTGCTGAGTCTCCTCAAGTCCTTGTCTCCCAGGAAACTGATTGAGCCTAATGAAAGTAAATGGTAATAACCACTGCTTAATCAGGACAGTATTAACTTAAATTCCACTTAATAGGAAATAATTTAGCTTCTGCTAAGCAGTTAAATGTGTTTTTCCGGGTGCTAAACACATGTGAAATTCTAAAGTCCAATCTTCTAGTAATCAAATTCTCAAATAAAGATGAAAGGGTATATTTTCTTGGGCACTCATTTTGGCCATAAGTAAAAATGCAATTGGGGATCTGTGTGGTCTTGGTACTCATTTGTCCATTCACTATGGCATTTGTTAAAGTGCAGCTAAGGTGTGAGATCCAATGATAGGGACTTTGCCTGACATCGATCTGCACTACGCCTGGCTCAAGTAGCAAATGCCAAATGTCTCTCTATTTTATCTACTATATTCATGTGCATTTGCTATTCATTTGGAAGCATGACACAGGCCTTTCAAAGAACCTAAAAGGAAGATGTGTCCAACCCCATCAGTGATGTTGCTGTGCTAGATCCATCTCCTGAGTCCCCCAAATGGAAGGTTCATAGAGCCAAACAACAGCTTCTTCAAGAGACTTCCAAATAAGTACAGTGATGCCACAGACTATGAACCTCCTTGAGCTTTCAAAGAGCTGCATGAAGAGCTGGCAAGAACTAACTACAGTCCTTAGTATCATCTTTTGACTTCATTTCTCATTGTACCAGAACAGTGGAAAGCTACAGAATCCTGCCACTGGAAGAGAGGATCAGCAACACTGATATTCTATAGTTAACACTTTCCAAGAAACATGGATTTGAGGCATGTGCTCTTTAGTAACAACATTCTTTAGTGCTTTTGTCCCATGACTTTAGAGAAGATCATGTTCTACATGGATATAGGGCCAAATTCATTCCTGGTATAACTCCTTTGCAATCACTGATGTTGCAACAGGGATGAATTTGGCCTTTGTGTCTTTAAAAAGCTAAATATGCACCACAGATATCATATGTGATTTAGAGTGTGCAAGTCTTATTACCTCCTCGAGTGAAACATATTCTAAATCCCTACACAGAAGCTGAGGAAGTATCTCGTGCTCCTTTGAATTTCGTACACTCAAGTACAAAGTCTCTCAGTTTCACCTTTGCAGCAATGACCATAAAATCTGGCTTCCTTTGAGTTCTGGCAGGCTTTTTGTCTTCCAGTTTCTATTTCCGCATTGAGGCCATATTTTGTAAAAGTCTTGCCTCCATTTCTGCTAATGTGATATTACTTTGAAAGATTTAGTAGCAATCTCCTGGGTGTTTTGTTTTGTTTTTGCCTATTTAATTGTATATTTTCTCCTCTTATGGATGATAAAATCCGAAAAGATATACAAGAATCCCACACAGTGATATAATATTTTTCAATTTATTCAAATCGTTCTTAACAGCAATTAGTGCTGAAGAAACATTCTTTGTCACTCGAGTCATCAGGAAGGCTAGAAAATCAAGGAACACTAATGACAGTTGTTTTCTTCTAAATCATTAGGAGGTATGTTATGTTGATGGTGTTACAACCTTTGGTCTTCTGACATTTTTCCATAGTGAGCATCATCATGGTATTTTAGTCTTCTCAGCTTGAAATAGTGGTTCCATATTTTCTAATTTTTTTCTCTGTCAGCATCTCACACAAACAGTAATTTTCTATAACAGATAACTACTGTGCTAACTTAAGCTCATTCTTTAGCAAGTACCACCATGTGTACATAATGACTGAGTTTTCTGCCTTTGCAATACTGGAAAAATATGAAATGCATGTCTAGAGCACTCCAACATACTGTTATTTTGCTTCTTTTCTTGTAAGACTTATTTATTTTTCCACTCTTTACATCAGTGGTGGACAACCTGTGGCCCATCAGGGTAATTCACTAGTGGGCCGTCAGACAGTTTGTTTACATTTGCACAGCTGCCCAAAGTTCCCCTTGGCCAGGAACAGCGAACCGTGGCCACTGAGAGCTGTGGGTGGCAGTGCAAATGAAAACAAACTGTCTGGCCAGCAGATTATCCTGACGGGCCACATGTGGCCCACAGGTTGTCTACCACTGCCTTACACCCTACCCTGTGACAATTGCAACTGCTGTTTTAAACAAAGTTGAGCTTTTTTGGTTATATCCATGTACGTGTCCTATATGTTTAGTAGAGTCAAGTAAATACTGAAAAAGAGTGTCAGTGAGTATTCAGAGTGACTCTGCTTACACTATGCTGAATTTGAATATGGAGCTCTCATAGATGGACCCAACAATTTCTCTATTTTAGTCTCACATCAGTTTGCCTAACAGGTTCGTCAATTTCATGGACAATTCTGTTCACCATGAATTCTTCTGTCAAAAGAGTCTTCCCCAATGAATCTTAATATCAAAGCCAAAATGGTGTGTCTGCCTACATTGGCTTTTCTCCATTTCTCCCACACAGTCCTGCAAGAATCGATCTCCTTTTCAAAGAGACTATCATTGTCTTTCTTAAAGGCCTACAATGGCAGGATCATTAACCAAAAAAAAAAAAGTATAAATGTTTTATATAAGTGTCTTAATCCATATGTACATTCAATAAGCCTCTACCTATACCTGGCCAGAATTTGGCCCCCCAGTGTCTAGCTTTCTAAAGATCAGGAGTAAATAAAGATTTACAGGTACTTTGGTTACAGGAGATCCAAAGTGCAAGAAGTTCATATGATCATCCCCTATTTTCTACCCTTACCACAAATTATGTTGCACATAAATACATTTCTATCTTAAATGGGCTTTGATTTGAACAGACAGTGCAGACTGTGATAGGATTTCATAACAATACTTAAAATCCTGGTGTTACAAATTTAATCTTTTCATATGAAATTCTTTTTGGTTCTTCCTACGATGCTGTGATGACCTCCTTTCCAGTGCAGAATAGCTAAACATCAGTCCGTCCAAAGCAGGTCAATACTGTAGAAAGGATTGGATGTAAGAACTGGTAAAGAGCAATGTAAAGTACTTCCTCCTTCTCCCCTAAAAGCAAGATTGCATTGCCTCCACATTACTCCAAGTCCCTTCTTCAGTTTTATTTTAACGTGATCTATGGTATTTTTCAGTCTCTGTTCCTCTCCAGCAAAATTGATTTGTAACATATTCTTGTCTTGTCATTAGATTGATTCTCAGATTTCTGGGTGTGTAGCACCTCATAGGACCACGTTTTCAGAGCATTTACTTTTAGGGGCAATGTCTTCAGATACTACAGTGATGAGGATGGTAAAACATCCTGAGTAGAATTCTTAATTTTGCATTCATCTTGTAAATTACAGAAGGTATTTACTCTAACCTTGGCCATCAAAAATGTGAACACCTAATTTCTCCAAAGCCTTCTTTGATTCCTTTTTTTTTTAAACCTTGGTGCATATCAAAGTGCAACAATGAAGCTTTGTTCCTGCTGTCAAGACAACCACTGCCTCTTCAGCAAAAGGGAAATCAAAGACTTACAGAAGTCGAGTTGAGTTTGAACCTGAAGCTGAAGGCTGCAGTCACTAAGCACATCTGGTACTCCCAATAAGAGCAGGATACTCAAGAAAATTGAGGCTTCAAATAGAGCTCCCACCTAACACACTCTAATTTCTGTTCTTTGGGGGAAGGTAAGAGGAAAATTCAACATCTATTTGCTAAATCAGGTGAGGAGTTCAAGACAATCTTCAGAATACCACAAGAAAAAAGCCTCATTACACATAATTACTGATTACCAGTACCACAGATTGATAACAAGCTTGCTCTGCCAATCTTATTCTGCCATTATTAGAAGAGGCAATTAAACTAATTAACAAATCAACTTTTCTGTGCAACAGTGGGTTATTGACCTCCCATATAATAAAGCAAAATTAGCTAGTGGAGGGGATTAAATAGGAGGCCAACCTTGGAACAGCACAATCTTCAAAGTTTAACAACAATATGTGTAAGGTATCCAAGATAATCCCTGAATTGCCATGTACTGGAAAACTAATAAATATACCTTGCACATCCTAGAACAGAGGTAGGCAACCTATGGCATGCATGCCGAAGGCAGCACGCAAGCTGATTTTCAGTGGCACTCACACTGCCCGGGTCCTGGCCACCGGTCCAGGGGGCTCTGTATTTTAATTTAATTTTAAATGAAGCTTCTTAAACATTTTAAAAACCTTATTTACTTTACATACAACTATAGTTTAGTTATATATTCTAGACTTAAAGAAAGAGACCTTCTAAAAACATTAAAATGTATTACTGGCACCATGAAACCTTAAATAAGAGTGAATAAATGAAGATTCGGCACACCACTTCTGAAAGGTTGCCTACCCCTGAACTAGCATGTTTAGCTAGTTAGTTTCAAGTTACAAAGTTGTATATAAGTGGATCTTAACCCTTTATATACTGGGATTCTCTTTTCCATAACATGACCCTTATCCCACCTAGCCAGGATCTAGTAGGGACCCTCCCCTTTAGCAATACAGGAAGGATAAGGCAGCTGTGACCTCCCTGACATCTGTTCACAGCCCTCCTTGGGGAATCATGACCCCCAGGGTGAGAACCTCTGTCCTATAGGATTAATTTAAAATAAAAATGTGGTTGCTGATAAAAGTGGTTAATGGAGCTGAGATTGTCTGAAATGCCTCTGTACATATGTTGTCATCCAAGTAATTATAACTAAGAGCTATAATATAAATGTCAGAATTTTCAGAGCTGCACAGGCACTTATAGAGGAAGACATGTACCTAATCCAGTACATAATGAAATTCATGCACTCACTGGGATTTTTTAAAATCCCTGGTCTGAACACCTAGTGGCTATGCACTATTGGCTATGCACACCTTTTGATCATTGTGAGTGAGGCCATAGGATTAGGCACCCTACAGGGTCTGCAGGGAATTTCAATACAAGGGTGTTAACCAGGAACTCAGATCTTTCCTATGGTTAACTGGATGTGCTCTAGGTTCCACACCTCAGAGTCCCCACCCAGCAGATTCGTTTCCCCAGACCACATCTATCAACAGACAGAAAACTAAGGACAGGATTAACTGTAAAGCAAACAGGTTTATTAAACAGTGACTCAAACAGGAAACAGTAACTTTTAGGACCCGCAGCAAAACAATACACAAAGGGCATTCAGTTACGGGTTGGCACAATAAACTGACATCAAGGTCTCAAACCCATAAGGACAAAGGGGAATTTACTACAGGTAAGGTACAAAGGTACACAGCATACTACACCAGGTTCAGAGGAATGGACCCACAATAGAGGACAGCAAGGTGAGGACACAAGAGTTCAGAATACAGATAAGATAGGAATCAATAAGGAACTGGTAGCTGGAACTATGGAGTTTGAATCTTCATTTGTGGTCTGTAGATCCCTCAAAGTCTTGGCTAGGACATGTACTGTGATGCCACCAGGAAGAACAGCCTCTCTTCTCGAGTGCAGCAGTATTTTATGCTCTCCTGTTACTAAGCAGAACACAGGCCATGTGACCCTTGCTCTTTCCCACCTTAGAGAGAAAAAGGCTCCAATTGTCTCAAGAAGAAGGTCACCAACATGGTGGACAAACAACAACTCCTTACAAACAAAATGGTGAAGTGCCTAAACAAAATGGAACTTGTAGTTTTTCCCGTCCAAGGGCAGCATTACAGGAACTCAGTGTTAAAAAGCTAGGCAATCCCAAGGTAAGTAACCTAGCACCAAGGAGCAATGTAGTCCCAAGGTAAATGGTTAGGCATGGGACTACATTGCTCCTCAGTGCTAGGTCACTGCTGTAGAAGCTGCCTCTGAACACATGCCAAAGAGACCTGCTGAGATTGGAAAGGATAATTCATGAAAACAGCCAATGTATGGAATACTCCTACACGTGTACGGTGAGGGTATAGAAACAAAAAAAGTGGGGGCAAGAGGAAGTGGTATGGGTGTCAACTTGTTAGAGAGGTGCTTTCTTTTATTCATTTATGAGTGTATTGTTTGGAGCTTCGTGACCAATCCCCTGTTAGTCAATGCAAGGTTTCTTCCATTCACCAGATGCAGACACCCATGACTCCTCCAGGATGAAGTGATGTTTGGGCTTGTTGGTCCTAGCTAGTGGCAGCCATCTATTGCTGGAGCCTATATGCTCCTGTGTGAAGGGAGCTCAGAGACACAGAGTTTCCAGCTACATGCTGGAAAGACACAATTGACAGGACAAAATATTTGCTGCACCCAGTTACCATTGTAGGGCATGTGACTTTTGCCTGACAGTGTAGGTAATTGGGAGTTTTCACACAGCTGGGAATGCTTTCTTCAGAGTTCAGAAACTGTGGAGGTTAAAATCTGTACATACAAGGAGGGACACTTTTGATAAACACTCTGCTACCGGTCACTGGAGCAGTAGGAATCAGCAGGGGGAAAGATTATGCAGCCTATATGTTCTGAGCAATGTCAACACACTGTATTGTATGGCACATAACAACTCCATGCTCACCTGAGGAATGCTGGCTCATGGGACAGTGACCAGCCCCTGTATTCCATGGATGGCCATCTGTTAGATGCACTGGAGCATGAGAGTCTCCTCATGGAAGAGAGCCCATGGCCCCTCCTATAGCTGGAGCTTCCTTCTCCAGCTTCAGCATACTCAGTGAATGCCTTCTTCACCTCACTTCTTGGTGCCATCCAGATCATTCCAGTGGCCTGTCACAAAATTCACCTCCATCCATAGTCTTGCCCTATGGGGAGTCACCACATCATCAGACAGGACTTAAAAGAGGAAGTCATAGATGGTCTGGGTCAGTCATGTGATCTCATCTGGACTGAGTCTGACAAGCCAGCCATCTCAAAACCACCACATAAAGCAGATGCTGGCAACGAGAGAGCAACAGACTCTCACACGCCCACTGTGTATCAACTGGTTGTTTAATAAAATCACAGGTTGGATGTGGAACTCATAGAGCAACATATGCAAATTGTTCATTATTTATTGGGTCCTAAATCCTTAGCCAAGTAAGTGCCATTTTTTTAAAAATGTGACTACTAATTGGGCACACAACATGCTCTGTGACTTAACACAGGCCTTCTGTGCTCTCCATCACCCAACACAATCCAACACTGGTGTCTTTCCCTGCTTCTTTACTGCATGGCCACAACAGCCATTACAGCTCAATGCGCATATGTTATACAAGTAGGGAGTGGAAAAGTGGGAAGCAGAGTTTAGTGTCTGCTTCTTAAAGCCTTGCCCTTGGGATTAAATGCCTAGTTTTTCTCTTTCTTCTACATACTATCCTTCCCATGTTTGGGCTGTAAGCCTGCTTTCCTGTACTCTCTGACGCATTAAGTACTTCTAACATAAGAGCCTTTCAGAAATAGCAAGTCAAAGCCTGATCTCATCTGCACAGGTGTAAATCTGGAATACCTCAGTTCACTTTAATGGAATTTCTCTGGGCTAATAGAGGTGTAACCAATGAGAAGGAGTTAGCCCAACTGCTTTATAGTCTGTCTTACATGTTTGTATGGTGTACCCAGTTATCAACCAAGAAGTATAGGCTTCCTAAATTTGTCCTGTGCCTGGAGCTACATGACACTGGCACTGATTGAAAAGGTCAGGAAAAAAATCTTTTAAAAAATGAATTTTTTCTTTAAAATTTTCATTTAATTTTTGAAGAAATGCAACTACTCTATAAGCCATCTGGAAAAAAGCAAATCTGGAGGTCAAAAATTCAAAAAATTAAAACCTTTTTGACCAGCTTTACTTGGCATACATTCAGGCTCTTAAAGAAACAGCACTCGCAGAAGCAGCAGTCAAAATGGCAAAAGTGACGTTCACCTTCTTTTGTTTCTTCATCCTTTTCAAAAAATAATGAAGTTACATTTGCCTCTTTCTAATCAAAAAATATTCCTTAATCTACTGAACTTTTTAATTAAATGCCAGCTGTTTTTTGTATGGAATACTTCATATACTGTATTTTAAAAGTGCCTTGTCAGAACCTTTTTAAATTTTGATTAATAAGTTATTAATTACAGTGCTCACTTGCTTTGAAACTCCATTTACTAGTAGAGTCTGTGGGTTGAGGAGGGTTTTGTTTGTTTTCTTTCATCATTTTTTTATGTTGTATCTACTTGAAACACCCTTCTTGGTCTTTTTGGAGGGGGTGAGAAGGAAATCAATGTATTGATTGCTATTTCTTTTTGCTTTTCTGATTTTCCTTTGTATTTCCTTCCAAAGAGTTTTACAGCTTGCTTAATCATCCCCATTCCATGTTTCTTTTCTCAGACACCTTGTGTTTGCCCTGGTATGGTACTCTTTAATCTCACTGCTTTACCACATCCGATTTTAGAACCCCTTTTAAATATTACAGAAATGAACTTTTAATTTGGAATTTTCTTTTTGTGGTCCAGATCATCAGCTGGTGTGGATGAAGGTAGTTCCACTGACTTCCAGGGACAATGCTAACATTCACCAGCTGAGGATCCAACCTTGTTGTTTTCGTTAATTTTTGTGTGTATAGTAAATAGCAAAGTCATGCAAAAAGCAATAAAAAGTCATCTAATATAGTTTTTGTTTTATTTAAATAGTAGTCTTACATAGTTCATATTTGACGATTATTACTAAATTTTTCTATATCAGTTAATCAGAAGCCTTACAACTCTATCATCACTAAAGGACCTCCTCTTTGTGCACGTGCATATGTGGCCAGATTGTGAATGTCTTCCTTGTGTTGGTGAGCACAAGCAAGTAATCCCATTGACTTCAGTTCATTCATTCCTCACATAAGTAAGAGTTCCACAGTCCAGCCCAGTGTTTCTCAACGACGGGTCCGTGGACCAGTGCCAGCCCCTGAGATCTCCCTGACACAGTTTAGGAAGGCAGCAAGCAAGTCCCTGACATCAAAAAGGTTCAGAAACACTGATCTAGCCCACGGTGACCCTTTTTTTCCAAATATGTTGTGACAAGTTGGATCACAGAAATCCCCTTGGGAACTGCCAATTGATGTGCCAAAACTACTTCTGCCCCTGCTTTCTTGCCCTGGCAGCTTGGGACTTCAGTGCCCTGCCTGGTTTGACCCATACCCACTGGCCTGCTGCAAACCCAGACCCAGGTCTGAACCACATCTCTCAACATCCCTCAACAGCTGTAGGCCTAACCCAAAAGCAGCTTAAGAAGTGTTCCTGTCTTTAACACTCAGATGCTCAACTCCCAAATGAATCTGTTTTACCCTGTATAAAACTCATAAATTGTTTGCCCTCTGTAACACTGATAGAGAGGTATGCACAGCTGTTCCCCCCACCACCCCTGGTATTAATACATATTCTTGGTTAATTAATAAGTAAAAAGTGATTTTATTAAATACAGAAAGTAGGATTTAAGTGGTTCCAAGTAATAGCAGACAGAACAAAGTGGATTACCAAACAAAATAAAATAGAACACACAAGTCTATGTCTAATACAGTGAGAAAACTGAATATAGTCTGGGTCCAGAAATCACTCACACCCCCTGTAGTTACTCTCCTTTGTTCTAGTTTTTTTCAGGTATCTTTGGAGATAGAGAGGCTATATCTTTAGCCAGCTGAAGACAAAATGGAAGAGTCTCCCAGGGGTTTAAATAGACTTTCTCTTGTGAGTGGAGACCACCCCCCCCCCATGCAAAGTTCAGCTCCAAGATGGAGTTTTGGAGTCATATGGGCAAGTCACATGTCCATACTAGACTCAGTTTTTACAGGCAGCAGCCATTGTTTACATGCTATCCTGAATGTCCTCAGGTAGACTTCTTATGTGAATTGGAACCTTCGAAGATTCATTATCCTTTAAGTGTTTCTTGATTGGGCACTTAATTTGCACATTCCTTTCTCAAGAAGCTGACCAAATGCTTTACTAAGGCTGCTTAGAAATCAAACAAGTACAGAGCCAATATTCATAACTTTGAATGCAACAACACATGCATCCAAAGAGGATGAATAGATTCAGTAGATCATAACCTTTACATAGATATGTTACGTGGCATATGTAGCATAAAACATATTCCAGTTATGTCATATATACATTAATAAGCATGTTTCCATAAAGCCTTATGGGATGCAATATCACATATGTGTCTTATTGCCCATTGTTGTGTGGCCATATGTTTAAAGACCCTATAGTGATGCACATGTGCAAAATGTTGCTTTGTGAACTTTCACGTGGAATTTACAGACTTTTGTGGGTTTAAAGTCACAGCAGTAACAAAAGCATGAATTCTGGTCCCATTGAAGTCAACAGCAACACTCCCAAAGAACCAAGACATGGCCCTGTGGCAGGGTGGATTGGCCACTCACTGGTATCGAGAGGGTTAACCCTTCCCACCTAGCAGAGAAAGCCCGCCCTTGAGGGTCTGCTGGGCATGCTCCAACTGGAAGTCAGGAAGTCAGTTTCACACATACAGAATGGGAAGAGACTGTCTAGGAAGGAGTATGGCAGAAAGAGATCTAGGGGTCATAGTGGACCACAAGCTAAATAGGAGTCAACAGTGTGATACTGTTGCAAAAAAACCAAACGTGATTCTGGGATGCATTAACAGGTGTGTTGTAAACAAGACACGAGAAGTCATTCTTCCGCTCTACTCTGCGCTGGTTAGGCCTCAACTGGAGTATTGTGTCCAGTTCTGGGCACCGCATTTCAAGAAAGATGTGGAGAAATTGGAGAGGGTCCAGAGAAGAGCAACAAGAATGATTAAAGGTCTTGAGAACATGACCTATGAAGGAAGGCTGAAAGAATTGGGTTTATTTAGTTTGGAAAAGAGAAGACTGAGAGGGGACATGATAGCAGTTTTCAGGTATCTAAAAGGGTGTCATCAGGAGGAGGGAGAAAACTTGTTCACCTTAGCCTCTAATGATAGAACAAGAAGCAATGGGCTTAAACTGCAGCAAGGGAGATTTAGATTGGACATTAGGAAAAAGTTCCTAACTGTCAGGGTAGTTAAACACTGGAATAAATTGCCTAGGGAGGTTGTGGAATCTCCATCTCTGGAGATATTTAAGAGTAGGTTAGATAAATGTCTATCAGGGATGGTCTAGACAGTATTTGGTCCTACCATGAGGGCAGGGGACAGGACTCGATGACCTCTCGAGGTCCCTTCCAGTCCTAGAGTCTATGAATCTATGAATCTATAAAAGACTGCAGAGCTGCTCAATCAAGGCTGGCTGCCGAGGAGGAAGGATGCTTGGCAGAGGCTCCAGCCCAGGAGCCGCTACAGCACTTACCTAGAAGAGCTTAAGAGCCAGGAACTTGGACCAGAGGCCTGACATGATTAGAAGCCCAGGGAGTGTAAGGTGCTGAGGAGCCTGGAGACCCAGGAGCTGAAGAGCCAGAAACCTGGACCAGAGGCTTGCAGCTATCAGAACCCCAGGGAGTGCCTGGTGCTGGACAACCTGGAGACCCTGATGCCATATGCCATACTGTTGCCAGAGAACTGGTAGGAAGTGACCCAGGGAAGGTAAGGGAGTGGTACCTTCCACCATTATGACATCAGCGTGTTTTGGTAGGATTCCCTGCTGACCCTGTGGTGGACCACTCCACCACTGGCAGGGCTCTGGGTTGGGGCCAGGTGGAGTCGAGTGGGCCTGGGCCCCCCTACCAGGGGTCACCGCCCCCTTGCGATGGCCCCAGCTACCTGATCCCTGTTTTGCCTCCAAAGGGGGCATCATGGATTCCAGCCACTAGGCTGCGCTATCCCACTAGGAGAAGGGAAATTAGACAGACTCTGGCCATTGGGACACACTGCTCTAGGGGCATATTGCATGACTTCCGTCCACTAGGCTGTGCTATCCCACTAGGGGAAGAGAAATTAGACAGACTCTGGCCATTAGGCCGCACTGCCCTAGGGGCATATTGCATGGACTCTAACCACTAGACTGCATTACCCCACTCAGGGAGAGAAAGAATACAGACCCTGGACATTGGGTCACACTGTGCTGACTACCAGGGGTGGGGGGTAAAAACAGACGTAGGCGTAGAGAGGTGGGGTTACCACTCGCCCCCCTGACTCAAGGAGTTGACAAGGTACAAAACCCTCCACAGGCCCTGTAACGAGGCGGTGTGGCTCCCCTCCTCCCCAGGGAGGGTCGAGCCCCGTCAATCATCCACAGGAGCGGGACCGCTGGGCGGAAGTCCCGCCCCTCAGAGGGTCAGGTGGCGACCCAGAAGAATAAAAGCTGGGCCCCAGCCTTCAGTTGGAGCCTAGCTGCCGTCAGGAGCAGACGTGCCCGCCGACACTCGTAACTGGGAGGCTGCTGAGGCCGGAGGCCAGGGCCAGGAGCCACCAGAGCTTCCCCACAGTCGCTACGACGAGGAGCTGCCAGAGCTTCCCCGCAGCCGCTACGACAAGGAGCTGCCAGAACTGCCCCGTCCCTACTACGGCCCTGAGGAGCCCCCAGACCAGGCCTGGCCTGGATTTCCAGAGATACTACCAGACCTGCCGCCCAGCCCAGACTGGGAGGAACCGATGGTGCTAGACGTCCCCGAAACTGAGACCCCGGACCAGGTAGGAACAGAGGGGGATGTTGGAAGTAGCCCAGGGGCAGCTGACACCAGTCAGGCTGCAGAGCTACCCATGCCTATGTCACCACCGTTAGCAGCGCCAGCCTCTACCAGGGCCCCGGGCTGGAACACAGAGGAGTGGGCGGGCCTGCGTTCCCCCTGCCACCTGTACCCGGGTGGCAGAATCCCCCTCTCCCCAGCCTAAGGAGGCCACTGGGATTGAACTATTACAACTGTGTTTGGTGCCCTGCCCGAACCAAGGGCTGGGCCCCTTTTGACTTTGCCACTGCTCTGCCCTGCCCCAAAGGGCTAGAACTGAGTGAACTATTGTAACTGTGTTTGGCGCCCCGCCTGAACCAAGGGCTGGACCCCTTTTGACTTTGCCACTACACGGTCCTCCTCACAGGGACAAACTTCCCAGGGTAGGACCGCGGGTCTAAGAATCGGACCCTAGACAACAGCGAAGCCGGTGTTTGCTCCCCTCCTCCCCAGGGAGGGTCGAGCCCTGGCAGGAACTTGTTCACAGGCCCTGATTGCATTAGCAGTGTTTTGCATGGAACATTACACATACTACATGATATAAAGAATAATTTTTACTAACGGTCACACAGTATTGGCCATGTACTATTTTATTAGTAGCACCGTGTTTGTCATTAAGCTCCTATTCACCAAAAAGTTAATCTATTATTTTGGGTGTATCTTGGTCTCTGACAATATGCTCTACTCCCTAAACTAGAAAGAACAGGAGTACTTGTGGCACCTTAGAGACTAACAAATCTATTTGAGCATAAGCTTTTGTGGACTACAGCCCTCTTCATCAGATGCATGCAGTGGAAAACACGGTAGGAAGATATATATACACAGAGAACATGAAACAATGGGTGTTACCATACACACTCTAACAAGAGTGATCAGTTAAGGTGAGCTATTACCAGCAGGAGAGAAAAAAAATCCCTAAACTAGAGAAAAGCCTTGAATCAGTTCTCCCAATTCCCATGTATCAAAAAAGTCATCCTACTTTACTTTGACAATCACTGAACTGAGCCGTCACTGGAAGAACAGTATGGGATGTTATTCCAGGACATATTTGTGACATGCCAAGGTACAATCCAGACTAATAAACAGCTGCATCGCCTTTTCTCTCTAATCTGGGGTGTCCTTTACACTGCTTTGCTGCTGTATCCTCCAGCCTGGACTGCTCACAAAAAGTCTCCAACATGTAAGTCACTCCCAGCTATATCCGTGTGAGTGCTGCAGCCAGCCAGCCACACCTTGCCTCTTAGTAACCTTAGCTACTCTGCAGGGTGATCCCAACACATCCCAGTTTTGGATTTTCCCCCCAGAAACATATGCCTTGTATTGCCCAGCCCTCTCCTGAACAGTATGAGTGTATTAAGTCCATTATTCCTTTAAGAGAATAATAGGCACACAACTTTATCCTAAATGGACTTACCCAGACACTTAAATTTGAACACACTGGATTAGATAAAACAACAAAACAAGTTTATTAACTACAAAGAGAGAGATTTTAAGTGAGTGCAAGCAATGAAGCATAACAGTCAGAAATGGTTACAAGAGAAATAAAGATAAAATGTTTACCAGTGCCTAACTTAACAAACGGTACTAGATTCAAGCAAAGTTTCTCAGCACATTCTCCAGCAGAATTCTCAGGTCAGAATTCTCAGGTCAGAATACCTCCCCGTGAGTCCAATACCTGCTTCCTTTGTCTCTTCAGGTGCAGTGAATGTGATAGGTGGGAGGGAGTGTGTCTTCCAGTGTTTGACCCTCCTTTTTATAGTTTCAGTCGCCCCTCATGAAAAACATTTCCAGCTGAGAACCAGAAGCCAAAGAGTCTATGCAGAAGAATATTTCCTGTTGATTTTTTTCACCTGTTTGAACTTCCTTTGTCTTCCCTTCCTACTTGATGACTCTGTTTACTGCAAATACAAATTAAGCAAAGCACACATCCCTTTGTTTAGGACAGACCTGTTTGCCAACCTCTGTTTGGGCAGAGCTATGGGGAATCTTATAACTCCACATACAATGTTGCTACACATATTTTACAAGGACAATACTGACCAACAAATTGACTTTTCAAATGATATCTTACAAGGCATACTTTGTACAAAGATTATTACAATAATGTGTAGGGTGTGAATACACAGATGTATTCCATAACAATATTAACATGCTTCTTTATTGCCCTTAAAAGGAATTCTATATAATGTTTGTCTGTTTCTACCAGGATTCTGGCTCCAGATGGCCAATTACTGTTTGTAACATAATTCTTTATAATGTAACTATGTATTTCACAAACATGGTCTAAGTATTTGCCTAGATCTTAATTTTTTTCACTTTGTCCACTTGCATTATGAAATCTTATTGCTATCTATAATACTTGTAAAGAACAAGGCAGGATAAGTTACAGTACCTAGTGTTACGGCAACTTCCAATGTGGTACCACATGTGCAGAAAGGCATAGGCACAATGGGGTGAAATCCTGGCTCTATTGAAGTTCATAAATGTTTTGCCATTGACTTCAACAGAGCTAGGATTTCTCTCGAGAATGCTGTGTTATGGACATTATGAGCTGGATCCTGCATAGTGCTGGCCTCGCTGGCCCTGATCCAGCACAGCACTTAAGGATGTGCTTAGCTTTAATCATGTGAGTAGTTTTACTGAAATCACAGGGACATGATTAAATCACAGGGCACGTGCTTAAAGTTAAACTAAGCATGTTCTGAAGTGTTTTGCTAGAATTTCGCCCAGAGTGCTCAGCAACTTGTACAACTGAGCCCTACGTCAGCTTTAATTGAGAATGTCCTTGTTCTTTTCATAAAGCTCTCATCCTGAATATTGTTTGGCCTTTTTTCTGTTGTATGTTTTATTTGGATTTTTTGCAATGTGTGTAGCAAAATCCTAGTCCATGCAAAGTTGTAACAACTATAACGTCTTCATGTAAGAGCATAGCTGTTAAGTACTGCATTTCAGAACATAGGTCTGAATTCTTTTCCTGCTCTGCTAAGCAAGCATTATAAGCTTCTAACACTTAGGAAAAAAAAGTCTTTTCTTTCTTTCTTTTATTTCTCACATTCATTTGAACAATTTTTTAGCTTAGAACTTGTGTAAAGAAAAACCTTGAAAGAAAATTAAAATATCTCTTTTAAACACACAGCAATTTGTTGATATTTTCAAGCTTTTCAATGCAACTGCATTCAAAAATTGAATGTGTGCTGTTTAATATCAAACAATTGTTTTAATTCCATTTCAAGTGCCTCACTGTGTTCATGGTTGTTAATTAAATGTTTTTTCAAAAAAATACAGCCTAAGTTCCACAAAACTTCATCTACACCTGCTTCTCTTTTGAAAAGATGTCCTTGGAACAACTCCAGCATATTAAATGGAAAATCATCTATAACAAATGAGAGAGATTTTTACCTGTAGGCTTTAGCATGAGTTACTATATATTATATTCACCATTCACCTTCTATTCACAGTCAATAATCTGAACATTTCTATAGGATAAAAAATGAAGCATCATTTGAACTCTATTCAGATGCGTAATGTTCTGGTATGTTTGATACAGTGAACACCAAATACTCCTGCCCCATTTCCAAGGGATATCAAAGACGAACAGAAAAGCCCTAAAATGGCTCAGATTGAACTCAGAGGGTCATTTATGGGTAGCTGTTCCACCATCTCAAAAACCCTCAGCTGCAGAGTTCCACAAGGCAAAGTTCTCTCTCTCATATTCATCAGCATCCATTCAGAGCCTTGGGAAGAGATGGTGAAACAGCACAGGCACCAACAATATGCAGACAATACCCTGCTCTGCATTGCCTTGTTATCAAGCAGAAATTGATCTCAAACTTTCCCACGAGAAACACGAGCCCAGAGGGCCAAAGGTAAACACAGACAAAATGGAGCTGATGCCATAAGGAACATGGACGCACTATGAAGAACTTTCCTGTTCTAGGACATATTCCCCCATTGCAGTCATCTGCTCTCAGGTTATTACATCGGCCTTTGGGATACTTTTGGATTCCTCAAATCTAGTGAAAGCCCAAATAGCTGTAGCAGTGAAAAAACCCACCCATCTCCACCTACAACTGACCAAGCAATAGTAACCCCTCCTACCAGTCACAGATCTGGACACCATGATCCATTCACTCATGACCTCCCAGCTTCATTATTGCAACATAAATTTAGGCACTCAATCTGAGAAAGATCCCATTTGTACAAAGCACAGCAGCCAATATGCTTAAAAACACAAGTCACCATGAACACATCACCCAATGCTCCACCTTCTGTGATAGCTTTCCACTGAATAGAGAGTCTTGAGCCTGGTCTATACTACAAAGTTAGTCTGATGTAAATCACCTTGTGTCAGTCTATGTGTCTAGATTCAAATTTGTCTCTGGCCAATGTAAGCACCCTGTTACAACAATGCAGTAAAACCCTCTCCATGAAGAGCATAGAGCCATGGCTGACCTATTGAGGTTAGCACAATGGGAGTGTACACACTGCATGACCTGTGTTGGTCCTAACAGTCATCCAGCAGCTGTCCACAATGCTCCAGTCCCTGTAAGAGTGATGGCTCTGCTCACAGTTTTAAACTCCACTGCCCAGCAAAGATCTCATCACCACCTGGGAGACCACAGTGGATAACTCAGAGGAGTTCAAGACATCTCAATTAAACTTTCATGGAGATACTCTACAATCCTCTCCAAAAAGCTTCTAGGGTTGGCTGCCTTATTTTTTCCTCTGCAATAGGACAATTTCCCATGCCACTCTGTGATGAATTCAGCTGGCATCATTGCAGTAAACAGGCTAGTGGCATACAGGTCCAGGCGGCTTTCAGACTCCAGCAGCAGCTGTGTTCTCTTTGCCTTTGCGACCCTCAGGAGTGAGACATCAACTAAAATCACCACTGTCCGTGGAAAATAGTGTCAATAATCAATGCCATTGTCCTGTATTCATACCCAAGAAAAAGGGATCAAAAGATTATGGCTTCAAGCAACAGGAAATCCTTTCCCATCCCTCTACCCCACCCATCTTTGGTGGGCCACATTCATCATGGCTGGGGCTGGAGAGTAGTGCTGTACTGAGGCACCCCAAAGCTGAAGAGTCAATACATATTTCTTATTAAAAATGTTTATAAGGATAAGGGAAAGGAGTTTTGAAATTGTTCTTTCCCTTTCTATAGTGACTGTAAATCCTGTGGTACATCCATCTGTTTTGTATCAGCAGCTTCTGGCATAGCAGCTTTGAGGGGTGCCCCCTCCATGCCCACAGAATGCATGAGAAGGAGCAAAAAGAGGACTAAGAAGGCATGTTCTACAAGATCCTTCAAGCCGTTGTTGCATGGACTGTGAACAAAGAGTTTGGAGGGCCATGACCAAGAGCATGGAGAAAGACAGAGAGGCAGGAAAAAGGCCCAAGAGTCCCATCAGGGTGAGAAAAAGGAAATGCACCAGGAGATAATAAGACTTGGGGGGTCATGGTGAACAGGAGCTCCCAGTGTAACACTATAGCATCAGGGTTAATGTGATCCTGGGATACATAAACAGAGAAATCTCGAGTAGGAGTAGTGAGGTTATTTTACCTCCGTTTTTGGTACTGATGCAATCACTGCTAGAATACTGTGTCCCGTTCTGGTCCCCACAATTCAAGAAGGATATTGATAAATTGAAGAGCGTTTGGAGAAGAGCCATGAGAATGATTAGAAAACACGCTTTATAATGATAGTCTCAAAAGGTTCAAGCTATTTGGCTTAACAAAGGTTACAGGTTGACTTGATTACAGTCTGTAAGTATCTACATGGGGAACAAATATTTAATAATGGTCTCTTCAATCTAGCAGAGAAAAGCATAACAGATCCAAGGTCTGGAAGTTAAAGCTAGACAAATTCAGACTGGAAATAAGGCATACATATTTAACAGTGAGAGCAAATAATCATTGGAACAACATACCAAGGGTCATAGCGGATTCTTCATCACTGACAATTTTTTAAATCAAGTTTGGATGGTTTCTAAAAGATGTCCTCTAGGAATTATTTTAGGAAGTTTATGGCCTGTATTGTGGGTGGGGGATAGCTCAGTGGTTTGAGCATTGGCCTGTTAAACCTAGGGTTGTGAATTCAATCCTTGAGGGGTTCACAGCACTTAGGGGGATCTGGGGCAAAATAAGTACTTGGTCCTGGTAGTGAAGGCAGGGGGCTGGACTCACCGACCTTTCAGGGTCCTTTCTAGCTCTATGAGATAAGTATATCTCCATATATTATATTATACAGGAGATTCAACTAGATGATCACTAGGTCCTGTCTGACCTTAGAATCTACAAAATGGGACCTACACCATGAACCCACTACTAGAAAAGATAAAGATGATCACTGACCTCACCTTGTTCAGAACTGCAAAATGTTATCTATTAGACTTAGCTTTCTCTCAGTAAATTTTTCACATACACACACCATCCCACTTACACACCCACTCACAGATACGGTACGTCTAGACTACCCGCCTTATCAGCGGGTAGCAATCGATTTATCGGGGATCAATATATCACGTCTCATCTAGACCTGATGTATCAATCACCGAACACGCTCCCCGTCGACTCTGGAACTCCACTGGAGTGAGAGGTGGTAGCAGAGTCAGTGGGGGAGCCGCGGATGTCGATCCCGCGCAGTGAGGACGGGAGGTAAGTCGGAATAAGATACTTCGACTTCAGCTACGGTATTCCAGTAGCTGAAGTTGCGTATCTTACATCGACACCTGCCCCCGCCCCAGTGTAGACCAGGCCATACAAACAAAAAACTTGAGAAACCCTAAGCTAATCAAGGTATTTCAAGGTATTTCTCTGATAGGTTGAGAAGGAAGAAAAAGAGAAAGAGATTGATCTTGTCATTTCTCTTTTTAAACATTTGGTTGCCGAACAATTCTTATAGTGATGGGAGTCTTATTAAATAAGTTGGAGTAAACAGAAATGCACATAATCTATGCAGAGGTGCTTGAATTATTTTGTCTTTTTTTGCCCTTGTTCTCACTCTTCTAATTTGTCTAAGCAGAACATACGGTATATTCTTACCAAAACATGAAGATCATATCAGACTCAACTTTCCATGATTTCCATGATGTGCTTATAAATCAGCTAAAGTCTTTCTAGTGTAGAAAAGAAAGGCATGCTCCCGTGGGCTACAGTACTATCCCTCCACCCCTAGAATCTAAATTAGTCTCATTCAAAGTAATTAAAAAAAAGATTGAGATTAGAAGCTATAAAAGGCTCTCCATGAAATGAATAAAGTTCTTTGATCAATTCATAGAGTTAAAATATCACAATGACACAACACATCTGGCACTACTTAGTGAAGACAGTTGGCAGCTTCTCTTGAAAGAGCCTCAGATACGTAACGCATGTTGGCATAAATACCCTCTGAGTCTGAATCCAGTACAATGTGTTTGCTGCAACCCAGTCTTCTAAAGCATTGCCATTTCTTAACAACAATGAGCTAGAGACAATTGGTTTACACTGAATTTTGGATTAAAGTCAATGCATTTTTTAAGTACATTGGCAATTTTGCTGTTACAGGTTCAGTGGCACCAAACCACAGTTACCTCAAATAGTTTATTTTATAGCATTTATCAAGGTAATAAATATGGTTATTTTGGAAGGGGACAAAATCCTATTTAACAGAAGTCTAACATTTACTAGAAAATTCTATGAAATAAATTGCCAATCCTGTAAAAGTGGTTGATCATGTAATGGTTCATTTTCTCATAATTCAGTAACTGAATAAAATATGCTACCAATCTAAAGCCAACAGAGCTTCTTAACAAGAGCTAAAGTATAACTGGTAAGGATTTATTGTTTCCTATTGCAGTAGCTGATATGTCAGGACAGTTTACTCTTAAATTTTTCCTGAACTGTACTTGGAATGATGATTTTTGGTTTAAATGCTGGTTTGTGAGAGGTAATGTTTAATGAAAACAACAGTCCCTTAGTGGTTGAGCAGGTGATCCACTGCCAGCAACTGGTGCATTTCTGAACTCCATATACTACCTAATACAAGGAATGCCCTCTTTAAGTTAATATGTCAGATCACTACACTCCCATTGTCTACATTTCCTTCCGAGATCCACTTCAGCCCTACAAGAAATTGTTCAAATAATAATTGATAGATAAGAAATTAATTGGAGATAACTTGCACAACAAAGGAGAACTAAAAATGTGAAAGTACCTGTATAAGTACCAGTCATCATCCTTACTTTTTTACTTGTCCAGTGTATTAGTTTACCACTTTTTCTCCAGGACAGGGTCTAAATTATCTTATCTGTTTGGAAAGTACTTAAAACACTTTGGGCAAATTAATAAATACATACATACATAAAACAAATAATAAACATGTGCAAAGGACTATATTAAAAATGTTAAGGTTGCAAAGTCATGCACTCAAAATACCAGAATTAAGCTTATCCATATAACTTTAATTGCCCCCCCTTGTCGCAACTCATAATAGCCTTGACTGCTACAACAGCTGAAGTCTATAGCTCTCTCTCCTGGATCCAGATGTAGTGCCTTAACCACAAGAGATTATACTTCATCATCTCTGCCTCATTCACAAACCACCCTGTGTAGTCAATGAAGCAGAGATATTGTACACAATAAAGAATAGTCAGATATTTGAAGTATCAGAGGGGTAGCCGTGTTAGTCTGGATCTGTAAAAGCAGCAAAGAGTCCTGTGGCACCTTATAGACTAACAGACATATTGGAGCATCCTGCATCCGACGAAGTGGGTATTCACCCACGAAAGCTCATGCTCCAATATGTCTGTTAGTCTATAAGGTGCCACAGGACGCTTTGCTGCTTTTACAGATATTTAAAGGTTATCATAATGCATGTACACAGGGAGGGGCAGAATTAAGTTTACATAGGAAGAGCTAAGGCTAGAAATCGTAACCCCCTCGTGGCTTCTAGATCAGCACTCTTCTTGGCCAAAGGGGTGCTTGCTAGTGTGCCCTATCTGGGGTTCAAGTTCTGTGGCATCTGGAGCATGCTCACTGCAGATGCAATGTTCAGAGACTTTAGTAGCATGTCTCTATGCAATCCTACTGTCTATGTTCAAATGGGGATTTTCCTAGCTTTTCTAAGACCAAATCTAAGATTTTCATGGGAACAGTAAAAGGGACTAACCAAACCCCAAGACTATCTCCATGACAAATTTCTAGTTCCTGATCCAAAGCACGAAGTGGTAAAATTCTTCTAAAAAGTGATTGTACAAAAATTAAAATTACCTCTTTTCCCCTACTATCATTCTTGGAAATGACTAAGCTGTTTTTGCAAAAGCTTAAAAAAATAATTCACCCTAAGGTAAAGTCCCAAGTCTAGAAATTTCAGCCCAAAAGATTAAGTTTTAACAATATGATAAACAACTGAATCCAGGGCAATGATAGAAAGTGTTAGGCAACCTTAGCTACAAAGTCACTTTTAGCATTGCCTCTAATAATAATAGTAGTAAAAATAATCATTAATAAGTTCTGCAGCTACTTCATCTAATTCTCTGCCAGATTCCTTTACATACTGAGGGATTCGGGTGGCTTTTTTGTATGACTGATTTAGTTCTCTTCTGACACTACATCATAAAGCCACAACACACAAAGTGTAAGAGACAGCTTCTTATTACTTTGGCTCTGTCATATAATATGGATCAAGTTTAAAAAACTCTTATCACATGAGGAGATCAGTATCCACTGATCAGTATCCAATTTTTAGTCTCACAGCCCAAGTCCTGTGGGTCCAAGTACTGCAAGCCCAAGTCAATTAACCCAGGCTCTGAGACTCGGTGCCACTACAATTTTATAGCAGTGTAGACAAACCCTTTAAGACTCGTGCACCATCTCTCTATCCGGACTATTATCAAGTGTTGCTATTTCTTCCTCCACAACACATAAAAAGTCAAACCTTTCCTTTCTGCCCCAGTGTCTAAACCCTTATGCATGCTGTATTGGGGTGTTTACCCCACACTTGCCTGGAAAGGGTTAATGCAGAGACAGAAGGGGCCTAATTGACCCTACAAGCCACAGCTGAGGGCAATCAGGTGGCTAAGCAATCTCCTGACTGAGTGAGGGGGTGCAGCTGAGGAGGAACGAGCTGGGTTAGGTCTATAAAGGCAGGAAATTGGCAGCAGAAGGGGGCTGCTGGAAAAGTCTGCAGTCACTCCCAAGGAGAAGAGAGGTGCATTTGGGCTGACAAACCCAGAAAGGGGGGAAGCCAGGAAGGTAGGACAAGGCTCAGGGAAAGGCAGTAAGGTCTAGATGGGAATTGGGAACTAACCTTTACTGGTTGGCTGGAGGGTCACAGAGCCAGAACCCAGTGTAAGGGATGGGCCCAGATTCCGTGGCCAGCCACTGAGGAAGTGGCACTACAAGGCAGTGAATGGGAACACTGCCTAGGACTGCTGGCAAAGAAAGACTTGATACCTGGGAATTGGGAAATGCATATAGTGATCTGGTTGGAGGGTGAGTCATGAAGAGGCAGCAGCAGCTCATGCAGTGACAGAGGGGCCACAGGCCTAGAGACAGAGAGGCGGAAGATTAAGTGCAGCTGTGGGAAGGGGTGTTGACCTCATGAGCTATTCCCCAGAACGATCAGGAGGAGGTGCCATCCTAGTGGTGGGTGGAGCACCCCACCATAGATGCTTTTGTCACCTTGCATCTAATTTACAGTAATCATCTCCTCTATTGCCTCCTTATTCCTAGCAAAGCTCCCTCTCTTCATCGCCTACCAATTATCTGACACATTTCCCTCAGAAAGAAGACTATATCAAGCTATAGAACTCAGACAGATGGTGTAAACTTTATTTTTTCCATTCAGAAGACCAAAAAAAATCATTCTGATTATACTTAACCTTGTAGCATTGAGACAATCATATAAGCCACCTGAGCCCACAAGACAGGAAAATGTATATATTTTTTTCTTTTAGAATCATTGTATAGTTATAAAAAGGATAGTCCATATAGCAGGAAATTGCCAGTAAAGCCAAATGTAATGGAGGGGAAATGTGTTCTTGTTTATTCTTGGCTGTTGTATTTTTAATACTTCTCACAGAAGTTGCAGATAATTAAAAATTGCCATTTATTGTTAAAAGACTTTTTTTTTTAAACTATCAAGGACCACTTTTTCTTAATACTTGCCAGTTTCCACTGGCTTATCCAGAATTCTTGCTTCTATGGACTGGGTTTGACAAACTAAGAATATACCCAGCTGGTTTTCAAACTACCATGTTCAATAGTCTGGAGAAGGGCATGTGACATGTCATAAAAACAGCTGCCTCTATCTCCCAAACCAGCCAGAAATAAGCTGAAGAGAACAAAACCTTGAATGAAAACACCTCGACTTTTCATGCAAGGACAAAAGGTGGTCATTATGCATACCAGGAAGGTTCTTTTATAGTTAGTAATTACATATAAATTGGAGAGTTACAATCAAAAAAATCATTTCTTTCTTCATTTGCTTAAAATGTGATTTCTGCAGCCATTATATAATTACTGGTATTTTTCAGTAACATTATTAAGAACAAATGAGCTACTGCTTCTGAAATTATCATAAAGATGAAAATACTGAAAATTCCTTATTAGAACTAGTTGTTCAGTGTGAAACAAGAGCAGGGAATTCATTATTTCTTGAAAACTGAACTTTCTTCAATGGCAAAAAAAGGATCAATCTCTGTCTTTTTACTTCTAAAAAAAAGAAATTAGTCCTATTCTTTTTGACACATTATTTCAAGCTCTCCATTTTCTTCAGATTCCCTCCCATTGCTACAGAAAACTTCCAGTGTTGACTGACCTCTAGCAGTGTGCAACAAGCACAAGAATAAAAAACCCAAACATCGGGGGGAGGGGAATCCTGAAATAACAGGAACAGCTGCTGCTGTTGCTCTTCCCCAGAACTTGACATCATCAGCACATCAATAAGAGAAATGTGATGTTATTCATGACAGCTAGTAAAGTCTGAATTCAAATGTGTAGGTGTTGATAGATCAGACACTGTACAACACTTAAGGGGAAGATGGGAGAATATGAAAGCCTTTTCTTTAAAACGTTGAATGTGGATTCCCAGCGAAACAAACATCTAGAATGTAGAGCTAGAGGAACCTTCACTACCAGCCCTTCTTCCATGTGTTTGAATAGGATTCATCCTTAGGACAAAGGGACCTTCCTAGTTCAGGGAGGCTGCTCCTCTGAGTTGCATCTTCAGTGAATCTGGTCCATTGTCTTTATGCTTCTCCATGGGAGGGCAGAGATTCCTCACTATTGGTGAGCCCTGATGGTATTAATTACCTGTGGAGCTCTCACCATTAGTGGCAAATCACACTTTTCCTACTCTTCTCAGCTCCAATTAATGTGGAATGTTGCTACCCCATCACAGCCGCCCGGGCCAGGATCGTAGGCAAGTATAATCAGAGAGAAACTTTAATAACCAGTCTCCATACAGCTCTCCTCTCCACACAAAGGTCATATCAATCTACTCTATTCCTTATTACCCATTCATCTAATGAGCCTCTTCTCCACTGATTAAGAGCCCTTACCTCCAAAAGATGATTGTAGAAACACCCCTAACCCCTGCCTTTGAAATCAACAAAACACAGCCCCCGCTCACTCAGATTTTCATCCTGTCCCTTCATGAAAACATCCAAATGTGTTTAAACCAGAACCTTCACTCATGCTAGCACCTCTGCCCACTCCTGCTTCCTCACCTCCTCTTCTCACGGCCTTGCTCTTTCATCACATCATAGCCCAGGATACCTGTGCAGATGAGTGTTCTATCAGCTTCAGAGAGGGGTGGGAGGAGCCACTGTCAGAGAAGGGATTTTTCTTGAAGATAAGCAGAGGATTTGGCCCTTCTGTTTCAGATGGCTTATACATCTTGCCCTTTAGGTTCTTATTTGTTGCAAGGGACACCTCATGTTGTTTGAAGGGGCTGAAAATGCTGCCAAATACTGAGGATAGACAGGATATGGAGGGGAGAGAATTTGGTTGCACATGTGAAGGAAGTAGGAGGACTGGGGGATAGGTGGATGCATACGATCTCACCCAGCCACCACTGTCAAATCTGCTGAAAAGTGAGTGCTGCCTCAGGATGCATAAGCTTTTTCCCTGCCTTGAGGAATCTTCTCCTTGCAGGAGGGTTTCCTGAACAGGAGACAGCCTGGCAACGTGGCTCAGTTTTAGCCAGCTGCTCAAGAGCTAGAGGTGGGTTTGGGAAGGGGCACATGGAACTAGTGCATACAAGACTCTGTCCCTGGCGTAGCATTTTCAAGCGAGTTACAGAAATATATACGTAAAGATTTATTCCCCTTGCTTCTCTCCCACTGAATAGAACCAAACATGTAGGATTCTAGGTGGCTACAGGATGCCTGAGCCCTTCACAGTTGTTCTAGCCCCCAGCAAGAACCCTCGGTGTCTGACATTATGGCTCTACTGGAGCCAGGCTACCAGGGACTACTCAGCCTACTCATTCTCAGACTCTGCCCCCTGTCCCTCCAGCACAGATTTTAGCCCCACAAAATGCCCTCAATGGGATCCAGAAGAAGGAAGAATTTTGCTACAGGCACGTTAACCCGTCCCTTTTCCCCCCATTTCTGCACACAGAGGGTCCCCTTCAAGCATGTGGATTAGGGGGAAAGGAAACAATCCCACCAGCTGAATGGTGAGGTTTTAAGGGAAAGCTCAGGGGTTTGCACATTGGCCTGCTAAACCCAAGGTTATGAGCTCAATCTTTGAGGGGGCCATTTAGGGAACTGCAGTTAAAAAAAAAACCTGTTTGGGGATCTCTCCTGCTTTGAGCAGGAAGGAGGTAGGACTAGATGATCTGCTAAGATCCCTTCCAACCCTATTATTCTATGATTCTTTCAGTGGGAGAGTAAGCTACAGATTGGATTTGCAGCTGGGAAGCAGAGTGAGATGAAATGTAATCACCACCACTGGAGTGAATGGAAAATCAGATTAACAAAGCAAATTCTGTTTTGCTTTACTTTTAAACAATTATTTAGTTATGGTTAAAACATTTTTAAAACATAGAATATACCTGACAGCTTGACGACCACTGATCTCCCAATTCACTCAATTTATTTCCTATATCCTAACTACATCAGCCTGTTAAGGTGGCTGCTCCTTGGCTGCTTGTTACTCATGGTTTTTGGTTGTATTTTTATTAACTTATTCTTCATTGTAATTAGATGTAGTGATTAGATGAGATGTGAAAAAGTTATCTAAGTTATATCTTTTATGAGGCTGTAGTTTACTTTTAACTGCTCCATCAGGTTCAGGGTATAAGTTGAGTGCATTTCAGCTGCCTACAGCACTTCAGGAATATTCAAATCCTATTGCTTTATGATCATGGAAACTGCTGAAAACTGTTTAAATGACTAAACCTCTTAATTTGCTCAAATTAAATGGAAGTATTTTTGTCTTTTTTAATATTTCCCATTGTTTGTCTTGTGGTGAGAAGTGATTCTTTCCCTGTGGACTTTCAATCTGTTAGTGTGAATCAAAAAAAGTCAATACACAAAAAATCCTGGAATGACCAAAGCCGGTGACACATACTGAATGTTATAAACATTTGCTGATCCAAAAGATGTATTTATAAACTCTTCTGAGTCTCAGAGGTCTTTCAATAAAACACTTTTCTTTGTGTTCACATCAAACACAAAATTCATTTACAAGTGAATATCATTTCCTCTTGGTTTGATTGCAGAGTCCACCTTATTTGCATGTCTTTGTTTTCCTGCTGGAGTGCTTACCAGTCTTCTACAGCTGGTAGGGGTTATACTCAGTACCTGCTATTTGCCATAAGACACTTGATTCAACTAGTTATTCCTTGAACCAGATTCCCAGAGACAGTTTTGCATAAGTAGTATTTATATAAATGAAATTCACAGGAAAAATACTACTTGAAAGCTGAAGGAAGGAATGGTAGGAAATAATTCATTTAAAACAAAAATACATTTCTATTAATGTGAAATATAGGCTTATTGTCAGGTTAAAAATTAGGAGCCATCTGTTTTTCAGCAGAACAAAGGCTAGATTCATGTCCTTATGATCATATCCATGTTTGAAGTGTCTCCTTGTTGTATTTCCCCTTTCCTCATGTAGAAGGGGGCATGATCAGACATCATTTCCTGCCTCCCCTGGCCCTACAATGATTATCCAGGGCAGGGTGGGGACAAAGAGTTGACAGGCCAGAGTGAAGCTGGAGGGTGCTCATCATGCCATATCAACACTCAGTGTAGATTAAGGAGGAAAAGTCCTCTGTTAACTTTCCAGTGGAGCCTCTAGTAGTGTGGCTCCAGTATAGCTGCCTTGTGCTGTGACCCACCTACCTGTAGGTCCAAACTGCCCAGTTGGACTCTGGGAAAGCCCAGATCCCACTCCAGTTGCCGCTGGCTCATATCTCTGTGATGGGCTCAATGCTCACCCTCCAAAACTTGACAGAATTCAGACCCAAAGTTTGCAGTTCAGGGCCATTTGTGCCCCAAACATTCCCCTTTCAGTCTTTATGCATTGCCAGCAAAATGGTACTTTCCCATCTCACAGGCCTTGTCTTCACTACAAAAAAAAAACACTTTCTTAGCTCAAATTAGCTAACTTGAGATAAAATCCTAATGAAAACAAAGCAGTGTGTAATTTTCACAAGTCAGTATAGAGTCATAATCATAGGCCATGTCTACAGTACAGTAGACTGGATCGACGCAAGTTACATCGGCATAAACTTGCCCCAGTTAGTATATCTCTTGTACACATGCATATTTGGTTCCTTGCATCGGTGTAGCACATACTCACCAGAAGTGCTTGTGTGGATGCATCATGGGTAGGTATCCCAGTGTGCAACTCACCATCATCCGGTGCATTGTCCAGAAACGAGTAACACTCGAGTGCTTGAGTGGCCAAGTTCCCATCATGCAACTTCCACCATCCCATAATCCATCCATATCCCATATTTTTTTTAAAATTCCACAAACCTACATAGCATTTTTCACTGTCCATCATCTCTGACAGCAGCACGGCGCCCGCACAGCTCTGCACTACTGTCAGGAGAATTGCAAACATAGGATGAATGATCCTCCTAATGTTTGAAGAGCCACAAGACAACTCACAGTACCTGGGCACATGACGATTTTGTGGAGGACAGATTGCTATGGGACGTAGCAAAAAACCAAATTAAGGCTGTTGGTGGCATTCACAGAGCAGCTGCAGATGGTGAAGAATCACTTCTGGGCCCAAGAAACAAGCACTAACTGGTGGGATCACGTTGTAATGCAGGTTGAGGATGACAAGCAGTGGCTACAGAACGTTTGGGTGCAAAAGGCCACATTCCTGGATCTCTGTGCTGAGTTAGCCCCAGCCCTCCAGTGCAGGGACACCAGAATGAGAGCTGCATTCAGAAAGGTGCAAGCAGGAACATTTTTTCCCAACCAGTGGATTACCATTGGTGATGATGAAATGACAGCAGTGATCCCGAGAGACCCAGCTTGCTGCCTTGGCTCATAAAGCCATACCGGCCCACCCAACAGCACCAAGGAAAGATCTGCCATCTCAGCAGGTACAGAATAGTTAATGAATGTGCTTTTGGTAGATTGAAAGGACTCTGGCATTGTTTATTCATGAGATTAAATCTCTGTGAGAAAAATATCCCAATGGTAACAGCTGCTTGTTGTGTCTGCTTAATATCTGTGAGGCAAAGGGGTGGGGGGGAAGTTACCACTGGCGTGGAGGTGGGAGTGGCTGTCTGCTGACTTTGAACAGCCAGACACAAGGACTGTTAGAAGAACTCAACGAGGAGCTCTGGTGCTGAAGAAAGACTTGACAGATCACTTTAACCACCATGGTACAGTACTGTGAACTGTGTTGTACCTGACCCTGAAGTTTTGGGGAATGGTTAAGAATAGTGTGGTGCTTGATTTACCTTTATGAATATAGCAGTCTGTTAATGCACCTATTAATTGTGCAGGGCTTGCTCTACATTTATAATTATTACACTGTTTGTCATGGATCCTGTGAGTTCTGTGGTCCTATACAAGATCAAAGAGTGAATGCTTTCAGTACCACTGTGCATTCTGCAGTAGAAGTTGTGAAGTAATAAAGATGAATTAATTTCTAAAACATAGAGTTTTATTGTGAATCAAAACCAGTGTAAAAAAAAGGTGTGCAGTTTAAAAATCAATATAATAAAAAGTTATGCAAATAAATTAATGTAATGGAACATAGCAAGGGGAAAGGATATTCATGTCCTTTTCAGTCCATTTTGCCTACACATAGAGCAATCAGAGGTCAATGTACGGTGAAGCTGTGGTTGCCTTCACTGTCCCCCAGTTTGAGGTGGTATGGGTGGGGATGCAAGTTCTGATGCCAAAAAAAACGTTGGGCGGGGTAGGGAAATGTTAAAATTTAGTTCTCCATATCCTGGAGAATCTCCCGTTCCTTTTCCTGCTGGGACTCTTGGGCCTTTCTCCTATCTGCTCTTTCCTTCTCCACAGTGTCTGAAATATTCATCCTCCAGACCCTCTGTCCATAGTCCAATGCAGCACTGACTTGCAGGATCTCTGAGAACATGTCCTCCTGAGTCCTTTCTTTCCCCTTCTTGTCTTGGTCAGGTGTTCCACAGGTGTGGATCGGGGAGGCCACAACAGCAACAACTAGAGATAAAACACACAGATGTCTCACTGTATTCTTGGTCACATAGAAAAGTGAATGTTATGTTTCAGAACTCCCACTCTTTCCTCCCCTAAAGTTTTAAACAACACATACATTTACTGACACTTCAACTTTGGAGCAGCTCTGCACAGGAGTCCCAGCCATGGTGAATTTGGGCAAGCAGAGTCATGGGGACCAGTGCTGGGGGAAGGAGGAGGGAATTGTTCAGGATCATAAAACAATAAAATTTCAGCTCCTATTAACATGGGTGCAAGTACTGACACTGTTTTCTACAGGTGGCAGAGGTGGATTAAAGCATGGGCCTTGGCCAATTTGGGGCCCCGCAGGAGCACCAGAACCGGCATAGAAGTGGGAAAGACACCAGTACTGGAACTGTGGCCATTCCCCCTGCTCCTCCTCTTCTCCCAGGGCCCTACCTCCTGGCCAGGCCAGAAGCCAGAGTTAGGCAATGGTAAGAGCTGCCCAGGGAGCTTCAGCTGCTGTGGAGAGCCTCGGACGCTTCACCTGCCCTGGGCAGGGTCCAGGATGCCTGAGAGCAGCCCCCAGCCTGCATCCCTGCCACCCAGGGCACTCCATTGTTGGTAGGACCCAGGGGCAGGAGCTCTGGTCCAGCCTCCTGCCCCTACCTCAGGTCCTGCACTAGGGTTGCCAACTTTCTACTCACACAAAACTGAACAACCTTGCCCTGCTCCCTTCCCTGCCTCTCCTCCAAGGCCCTGCTCCTATCATGCCCCTTCTATTAAGCCCTACCCCCACTCACTCCATCCCTCCTTCCTTCTGTCACTCACTCTCCCCCACCTTCACTCACTTTTGCCAGCCTGGCTCAGGGGGTTGGGGTGCAGGAGAAGGTGAGGGGTCCGCCTGGTTGTGAGAGCTTTGAGATGGGGCCAGAAATGAGGAGTTCAGGGTGTAGGAGGGGGCTCTGGGCTGAGGCAGGGGGTTGCAATGCAGGAGGGGGTGAGGGCTCTGGCTGGGGGTGCAGGATCTGGGGTGGGGCCAGGGATGAGGGGTTTGGGGTGCAGGAGGGTGCTTCAGGCTGGAGGGGTGGAGTGGAGGGGTTCAAAATATTTGGAGGGGGGTCCAGGCTGAGGCAGGGGATTGGGATGTGGAAGGGGGTACAGGGTCTGGGCTAGGGGTGTGGGTTCCAGTGTAGGCCATAAATGAAGGTTTCAGGGTGAGGAGGGGGCCTGGGCTGGAGCAGAGGGTTGGGGTATAGGGAGGTGAGAGCTATAGGTTGGGATGCGAGCTCTGGTGTGTGGCTGGGGATGAGGGATTTGGGGTGGAGGAGGGGGCTCCAGGCTGGGGCTGAGGAGTCTCGAGTGTGGGAGGGGGCTCCAGGCTTGGGCAGGACTTTGGGTGCCAGGGAGAGGGCTCCAGATAGGGGTAGGGGTCTTTGAGTTGGGGTTGGGATCAAGGAGTTTGGAGGGTGGGAGGGGAGACCAGGGCTGAGGCAGGGGTTTGAGGTGCAGAAAGGGGTGAGGGGTGCAAGTTCCAGGCAGCTCTTACCTCAGGTGGCTCCCGGAAGCAGCAGCATGTCCCCCCCCCCACAGCTCCTGCCATGCAGAAATGCAACAAGGTGGGTCCATATGTTGCCCTGTCTGCAGGTATTGCCCCCGCAGCTCCCATTGGCCACAGTTCCTGGCCAATGGGAGCTATTGAGCTAACGCTTGGGGCGAGGGCAGCCTGCGGAGCCCCCGGCTGCTCCTATGGCTAGGAGCTGGAGCAGAGACATGCCACTGCTTCCAGGAGCCGCATGGAGCCATGGCAGGCAGAGAGCCTGCCATAGCCCCGCTGCATTGCTGACCGGACTTTTAACGGCTGGTAACCCTACCCTGCACATACGGGGGAAAAAATGATGGGTGCTGATCACCCACCAGCAGCCCCCCCATCAGCACCCCCACGTCCCCCCAGCACCTCCTGCCTGCTGGCCAGCCCAGCTGATCAGCACCTCCCCCTCCCTCTCCGAGTTTCCTGTCCTCCACAATTAGCTGTTTTGAGGTGTGCAGAAGGCTGGAGGGGAGCGGGGAAGAGCAAGGACACAGCACACTTGGGGGAGAGGGTGGCAAGAGGCAGAGCGGAGGTGTAGTGGGGGCAGGAAGAGGTGGGGGCAGGGCAGAAGTGGGTAGGGGTGGGGCCTTGGGGGCTGATGTGCAGTAGGTATGGGGCCTGGGGCAGAGCCAGGGGTCGAGTATCTCCTGGCACATTGTAAAGTAAATGCCTGTGGAGAGTTGCTGGGCAGGGATGGCTCCTCCGGCGCTGCTCCTGCTGCTGTTGGCCCAGCCTCAGCAGCCACCACACTCCACACGAGCTTACTTAGTGCGTGCACCTGGCTCCTGCTGCCAAGCTGCCCCAGTCTGGTCCCTCCTGCTCCCAGTGACAGGCTGCCACTGGGCTTTGTGCCCAAGGTAGCAACCATGTGCAGTACCACTCATCCTGTCGCCTCTGGCCCGAGGGATGTAGTTGGGGGGTGGAATGTTCTCTCATTCCCCCAAGTTACGCCCATGCTACCGCCAATCTGCACCTGCCCAAGGCTACTATGTCTATATTAAAAGGGAGGAAGCATGGCCCTCCCACTTGTAAAAGTGGAGGAGGAACCAAGACTCCCCTCTCCCCCGCCTCCCAGTTCTGGCGCTCCTGGGCCCCCATGGCATGGGGCGGGTACCAAAATGTTTTTTGTGCCTAGGGCACCAATAAATCTTAATCTGCCTCTGACAGGTGGTAGTGATTTAAGATGATATATCACTCCTGAGGAACAGAGAATACAGCTGCTGCTGGCATCCTGGAGCCATTGGGGCCCATATGTCTCTAGCTTGTTTATTGCAATGGTGCCTGCTGAAGTCATCGAGGACCGGCATAGGAAAGTGTCCTACCGTGGAGAGACAAACAAGGCTGTCATTTCCTAAAGAACGTTGTGTGGTGGAGTGTTCACCCCCACAGTAACCTGGAAAGCGTTAATGAGGCTGAGAAGAGGCCAATTAACTAGATAGGCCACACCTGAGGGAAATTTGGAGGCCTAAGTAACCCTGAATTAATGGTGGAACCCGGCTGAGAAGGAACAGGCAGGGCTGGTATAAAGCCAAGAAATTGGAAGGAGAAAAAGGCTGCAGCAGGGAAGACTGCAGTCATTCACTAAGCATTACAGAGGGAAAGGAGAAAACCCGGGGGAAGAGCAGAAACCCAGAAGATCCAGGCCCTGTAGGAAGGGTTTAGGCTGGTGGAACAGAAGCCTGAGAGAGGCAGAGTATGAAAAGGCTCAGGGAAGTGGCAGCAAGGTGGGATGTTGCAGCTGATTAAAGGGTCCCAGAATAGAAGGTGACCCTGGGTTCCCCTACCAGCCACTGGGGAAGTGGCACAGTCAGGGTAATGGATTTGAAGACTGCCTGGGATGGTGCATCTTGCAAGCCTTTGATACCTCAGAAGGGGGAAAACATATAGTGACCTGTCCAGAGGGCCAAACCACAAACAGTGAATACCCCACGTGAAAAAGAGAGAGACAGAGAGAGATGATGGGGCACACAAATAAATGACAGAAGGGGGTATAGGACCTGGAAGGAGCTAATTCCCAGAGCAGCCAGGAGGAGGTGCCCTACTGTATGTGTCCCTTGTTACACTTTGGGAGAGGATTGCAGATAGCTCCATGAAAGTTTCATTGAGATCTCTCAGGAGGGTTCAGGGGACACCCCGGTAAATATAAACAAACTGCTCCACATGGCTTCCTTCCCACCTCTCCTGCCATCTAACCCTACAGAGGAATGAAAAACAGATACCAACTCCGCCTCTCTTTGTTGTACCTCTACCTCTTCTAATATGAGTAAATTAATGAGAAGCCCATACTTAAGTCCTGCTTAGCTTGGGATTGAATGCCATCAGTATATCTATACATTGTAATGGAAAAGGTATTCACACATTTACCCAAGGTTCCTTCCTCTGCATTGGGCTCACCCGTTCTTGGCTGCCAGGAACGCTAGACTGTGGTGGAGTCTCACACAGGTCCTGGCTCACAGCATAGCTGGAGCCCTCAGTCATATCTCCCATCCTTCTTGTCATCTTTCTCCTCCTCCTCCTCTTCCTTGCTGTTAGCAGTAGGGGGCTGCATCGTGGGCTCCTCGAAAGTATCCATGGTGCTCTGTGGGGTTGCTGGGGTCCCCACCGAGTATGGCATGCAGATCATTGTAAAAGCAGCAGGTCTGTGGCTCATCACTGGATCAACTGTTGGCATCCCTAACCTATTGGTGTGCCTACTGCTGTTCCTTCACTTTCATGCAGCACAGCTGCTGATCCCTGTCATAGCCCTTCCCCTGCTTGTAGATGTCCGTGTTTCTATGGCTGGTCCACAGCTGTGCCTGGACAGCCTCTTCTCTCCACAGGTCCAGGAGATCCAGTATCTCCTGTCTACTCCAGGCAGGAGAACAGAAGGGGCTGAGGTGCATCAGTGCCCAAGGCCCCCACAATGGCAGGGACTGAAGTGACATATACCAGATAATCCTAAGCAAGTGACCTGCACTCCACAGTGCAGAGGAAAGGGAAAAAACCCAAGGTCTCTGCTAATCTAATCTACGGGAAAATTCCTTCCTGACCCTGAATATGGGGATCAGTTAGATCCTAACCATGTGACAGACCCACCAGCCAAGTACTGAGAAAGAGAATTCTTAGTACCACCTTGGGCCAATGGCCTACCCATCCAGTGTCCCATCTCCGGCTGAGGCCATCTGTGATGCTTTAGAGGTAGAGGGGGGGAAACAGAACATATTGTGGGAGTGGGAATCCTTTTAACCCTGGCAGGTGAACGACTGAAGCCTGGAGGTTTTAGGAATATCAGACACGAATCAGCAGCGACCCTCAAGGCTGTTGAGTCCAGCCCCAGGGCCATCCCTAGCTATTCTGAGGCCCTACACAGCCCCCTCTGCGGGCGGAAGGGGCCAAGCCTCTGCAGGGGAATGGGTCTGGCTTGGGGGCCAGGGGAACCCTAACTCTAACCACCCTCCAGCACTCAGAGGCAGCACGGCTGGGCCTGGTCACTGCACTTCCTGCCACCGGGAGTGCAGGCCTGGCCCTGTTGCACTCCTCAGGGGAGTGGGGGCGGGCAGGGGCGGAGCAGGGGTGGTAAGAGGCAGGGCTGAGGCGGAGCAGGGACAGGAAGGAGCAGGGTAGGGAAAGAGCAGGACGGGGTTTTTGGGGAAGGGATGGAGTAGGGGTGAGGATAGGGCTGGGAGGAGCAGAGGCGGAAGCCATGGGGAAGAGGCAGGGCAGGGGCAGGGCGCTGACTCCATGGGTGCTGTGGCAAGCACTGGGAGGGAGGGGAAGTAGGGGGAACGCAGCGTGCTCAGGGAAGAGGAGGGGCCGGGGCCAGGATTTTGAGAAGGAGTCCAATACAGGCAGAGAGGGAGCAGAGTTGGGGTGGGGACTTTGGGGAAGGGGTTGGAATGGGAGTGGGACAGGGGCAAGAGGGGGCAGGGCAGGGGTGGAGTTGGAGCAGGGGTGGGAGCGGTCGAGCACCCACTGGTGCCAGGAAAATTTGTGACCTATGCTGGTGCCTCAAATTTCCTAGTGCCCTATGCAGCTGCATACTTTGCATACAGGTAAGGACAGCACTGCCCAGCTGCTCGCTGCCACATGCACACCCATACATAAGTTTGTCAAGCACAATCTTAACACTAATTAAGTTGTTTGTCCCCATAATTCCTATTGGGAAGGTGTTCCAGAGCCTCATCTGCCTTACAGTAAGAAATCTAATTTCCAACTTAATTTATTCCTGGCCAGTTTATACCCATTTATTCCTGTGCCAACATTGTCTTTTAGCTTAAATAGTTCTTCTCCCTCCATGGTGTTTACCCCCAGATGTATTTATAGAGAACAATCTTATCCCCTCTCAGCCTCCATTTTGCTGGGCTAAACAAGACAAGTTATTTTAGTTTCCTCTTGTCAGATAGGCCTTCCATTCACCTGATATCCTAGTAACTCTTCTCTGTACCTGTTGCAGTTTCAATTCATCTTTCATAAATCTGGATGACCAGAACTCTGTACAGTATTCCTGATGTGGTCTTACCAGTGCCTTGTACAATGATGTTAACACTCCAGTAGCTGTACTGGCAATGCCCCTCCTGATACATCCTAGGATTGCATTTGCCTTTTTCACACCCACATGATATTGGTGGCTCATAGTCATCCTTTGACTAGGCTCCTCTATAACTTGACTTGTTAAAATGTGGTGAAACTACAACCTGCTTCGTTTTCAGCAGGATTTTACCTGAAGTTAGTTAATGTGAGTTAAAAACACCCTTTTCTTGTCCTAGAGAAGACAAGGCCACAGTGTTTCATTTTAGCAAATCTTCCTCCTGTGCTCATGAAAACCAGACTAAAGTTAAATCCTGCTGGTTCCATCTCCAGAAACTGTTCTTTCCTCTTCCGCACTAGAACTAAAATTCTAGTTGATGCTCTCATGCCTCCATCTCTTCTTCTCTGGTCTCCCCATATTTCAACTTTAATCTCTCTACTCCCAACTATAATGCTATGGCATTATAACAGTCTTCCTCTCAATGCTCTCATTGTTCCTTTTTTGGAATCCCTTAACTGGCTACCCTGTGCCTTCCCTCTACCAGATTCAAATTTCTCACCCTCACCTTCAAAGTCAAGATGAACACAAGATGGTATGTCTGCATGTTTGTAAAAATGGACAGAAAACTATTTGAAAGAAGAGAATGCCACAAAGAACAAACTCTCCAAAAAATGGACATCACCAAGTTCTATAGATTTGTAGACCTACTCTCTGGCTAAAGAAATGGTGGGCCTGATTTATGTGGAGGTATCTACTAACGACTGCCTGTCCACTGATGGTAGAACAAGAAGTAATCAGCTTAATCAGTGGCAAGGAAGATTTAGGTTAGATATTAAGAATAACTTTCTAACTACAAAAATAATTAAGTACTGAAATAGGTTTCCAAGGGAGGTTCTGGAATTGCCATTATTGGCATTCTTAAGAACATGTTAGACGACCACCTGTCAGGGATGGTCTGGGTATTCTTGGTCTTGTCTCAGCACAGGGGGATGGACCATATGACCTCTCACGGTCCTTTCTAGCCCTGCATGTCTATGCTTCTATTTTAAATGTCCGCTTTAAGAATTAGGGACTCACAGCTGCCATTTTAAACCTGTAAGCTTCATAGAAAACGTCACCAAAGAGAAGAGTTTGATGGTCTATCTGTTGCTGATTTTATTTATTTAAGATTCATTTTAAGTTCAAGACTTATTGCCCCCAACACTGGAAAAAGTAAAGTAACATGATAGAAAACAGATGGTATTAAGTGGTGCTGACTACTGATATTGTCCTTGCTACTAAAGGGGATGAATTACTTAAACATGTGGAACTTTATAACTTTCAGGGTGAAGATGTACTTAAGGTCAAACAGACACACTCAGGGATTTTTAAATATGTAATCAGAATAAAGCACCCCAATACCATGCTATTGGGTACCATCATAAATCAATTAATAAACACTGTTCTTTTTCTTGGGCTGCACAGTCAGAAAAGATCAATCCATGTATAAGGCTCTCTCTGATAGATTCATATTTTTTTCCAAGAAAAGGGGCACCCCCAATCCACAAAATATTGTGACTCCTTTTGGCCTGTGTGGCTAGATAAAATTGAGGTCTAATAGTTTATTTTAGTTGGGAGCAGAAATTAGTGATAGTCAGGTATTTCTTTGATGCAATTTTGTTTATTTACAAAGAACATACAAGCTGCTGTCTCTGAATGCAGAAGGAACCACAAACAAAAGGAGAAGTTTCTCACTTTACAGCCCCAAGCCTCTTTAGCCAACACACCCAAAAGTTCTCCCTCTCTCTAGCTTTTCCCAGGAGCACATTGTGCTCACAGGCTATTACTAGATTTTGCTGCCTTTTGCCTCTGCCTCTCCCTCTGTTCTTGTCTGTCATCAGTTTCTGGGTGTTCTCTCTCACATACACACACACACACCTAATAAAAATACCCAGTTGAACCCTCAGCCCACTGGGTACTAGTTTCTGGGCACACTCTTATCTTAGGTTTTAACTGTTTCTTACTAAATGGGGGAGTTGTTCACGTGTCAGTTTGAACTAGGTTTTAACTCCACCCATAGCAAGATTTCATCCAGCTCATAACAAAACTAAGAAGAAGAACATCCCAAAGAAGCATATCTTCTTTAATTCTAACCACAGTTAGAGAACAGTTTATTGGTCCACTGTCTTCCCAAGTGCATGCTTGTTGTCAATGGCAATACTCCAAACTCAGAATTGCAGATCCCCCTGCAGGTCTTTTCTCGTCAACATTTAACTGGAGAGAGTAACACATTACCTTTTATTCTCCAGTCTTCTTCAGGGGCAGCGAGTTGTATGGGCCTCTGGTGTCCGTGCTCCAGCAATTCAGGGCCCCGGGGCCCGGCTCTACCAGTGTTCAGGGCCGGGTCTCTCCCCCAGTCCCACCTGCCACCCCTGCGGACCTCCCCCAGAGTGTTCCGCAGCCCCACCTGCTACCCCTCCATGCCTCCCCCAAGCGTCCCTGCCTCACCTGTGCCCTGGGCAGTGAGCAGCTGCCCCCTGCAGCTGTGCGCTGCACTTCCTCGCCAGCTGCTGCCAGCTAAGGGAATGGCTCTGGCAGCTTGCTGACTCCGTGCCTGTGGAGGGAGGAGGGGAGGAGGCACATCGGCATAGAACCCCCCCAACCCTGGCAGGTGACTCCCAGGGGACTTATCCTGTCTGCACCTCCTGAGCAGCAACCTGGGGCTTGAGTGAGTGTTGTGCTGGAGTGAGAGGAAGGAGAAGGGGTCCCCTCCCCCAGAGCTCGCTGCTGCAGGTGGGGAGAAGGCTGGCAGGTGTCTTCCTCTCTGGCCGCAGCCCCAAGGCAGCCTGCCTGCTGCACCCCAAAGTTTGAGTCCTTATCCCTGGCCCATCCCCACCCCAGAGCCTGCACCCCCAGCCAGACTCCTCACCCCAACCCTCTGCCCCAGCCCTGAGCCTCCTTCTGCACTGTGAACCCCTCATCCCTGGCCCCACCCCGCAGCGCTCATCCCTGCACCCCAACCCTCTACCCTGACCCTGAGTCCGCTCCCACACCCAAAACCTCTCATCCCCAGCCCCGCCCCAGAGCCCGCACCCCCAGCCAGATCCCTCACCCCGGTCCTGCACCCCAACCCTCTGCCCCAGCCCTGAGCCCCCTCCTGCACTGTGAATCTATCATCCCTGGCCCCATTCTTTGCTCAGGAGTTGTCATTTCTTTCCTTTGTTCTTTATAAGTAGTTCTTAGGGGTACATTGCTGTGGGTGCTAGACTGTCTGACTTGTAGGCCTTGTCTGCACTGGGTTATTTTACACCAACATAGCTGCATTTGTGCAAGCCCCTAGTGTAGACAATCCATGACTTGTGCTGGCACGTTTTATCTCAGTGTGAAATCCCAATGCGGACAAGCCCTTAGTAAGGTGACAACTCCACTTTATCTAAAAAATTAGTTTTATAAAAACAAACCCTTAAGACCCACAGAAAAATGTTCCCCCCGATATTTTTTTAAATTCCATTGAAAATGCTGGTTTTACAGCAAGGACAAATTTCCATCAAGTGTTTGCAACCCAAATGTTACAGCACGGAGAGCTTGGAAGCACCTTAATTGATTTTCATTGTCCAAGATAAGAGATGCAAGACTGAGAGAGAGTCATAAATAGGTTGTAATAAGCCTCCGTCCCAAATCTGGGTGCTTAGCATGAACCTCCAAGCTTAATTACCAGCTTGGATCTTATCTCGCTGCCACCATCCAAAATTTCCAGGGTTTTGGCCCCCTCTGGTCTCCCCAAACCTTC
>NC_133771.1:78790674-78863594 GCF_003597395.2 Chelonoidis abingdonii | reverse complement strand
CCCCAACCCTCTGCCCGAGCCCCTCCCACACTCAACTCTCATCCCTAGCCCCACCCCAGAACCCACATCTCCAGCCAGAGCTCTCACCTGCAACCCACACCCCAACCCTTTGCCACAACCCCACCCCAGAGCCCTCACCCCCAACCAGAGCCCTCATCCCCCTACATCCCGACCATCTGCCCCAGCCCTGACTCCTCTCCTGTACCATGAACCTCTCATCCCCAGCCCCACCCCACACCCTAACCCTCTGCCCAAGCCCCTCCCAATCCTTCATCCTCAGAGGCCCTCACCCCCAGACAGAACCCTCATCCCTCCACACCCCAACCCTCTGCCCCAGCCCTGACCTCCCTCTTGCACTGTGAAGCCCTCATCCCTGGCCCCACCCCACAGCTCTCTCCCCCCACCCCCACACCGCAACTCTCTACCCTACCCTGAGCTTCCTCCCACACTCAAAACCCCTTGGACCCACCCCCTTAATTTTGTGTAATAATAATCAACAGTGGATAAATTCTTAATAAAGTTACCCAGAGAAAAAGAACAAAAGGATAATTAATCAAGTGACAGCCTGAGTTCGACACCCTTGCAGCTTGCAAACTGAAGTTATACAAAAGAAAGATGTGGCAAATCTAAAAGATAAGAAAAGGAGTTTTCATCAGTCTTGGCTATCAAGATTTATGCGGTTGGAGTACAATAGCGAATTACAAAGACTTTTTTGCTATTAAGGGTTATTGATCCAAGAGTGCTTGGTTGTTTCCATATTCAAAAGAGTATTAATAAAGTTGATATTCTTAGTTAAATAAATGTTTCTTACAATAGTGATATTGTGCAATATAAGGAAACTGTTAAACACTTACCATTTCCAGTCCATTTTTACATTATTTTAAAAAATATATATCAGCTTACAAGACAGGGCGGGGATGGGACTTGGACCCATTCTGGGCACCACCAAAAATTATACAAACCTGCTGCCACTGGTCTTCTTAGCATGTGCACAATGAACCTCAGGTGACAAATGACCTGGATTCATCACTGAATTTAGTTCACTGGTTGAATCATTAGCTTCCCTGGCCTGGATACTGATGGGGAGTGTGACATGACCGCTGATCCATGTATGCTAAACCCTGTTCTCTAGTATTCTGTTACATCTGTAACAAATCCATAGCCACCATCCATTTGTGATTTCACGGTGACAGAATTCAGATGCTCCTGCACCACAAACCCAAACCCCAGCAGTTGAGCTGGAAGAATCTCTCTTACATAGTAGCAACATGAGGCATACTCAACAATATATGCCTGAGCTAGCTCTACAGTTCAGTATTTCTGATTCTACCCAGTAAAGGACAACTTTACCCATATTAGCTAGTTCATTACAATAGCAACACTTATATAATTCAATACAACTTCATGGCCAGCACATGAAACATGCACGTATTACTGGCCTGCTACTCCTCTTACATCTGGTTTTACAGCAGAATAATTCCATTGACTTCAAAGGTAGAACTCCTCAGTGCAAGAGGAAAATCAGGCCCCCTAAGTCTTTTTAACCAATAATTTGCATCCTACAAAATAAAAACGGATCCACTCAGCCAAAAAACCCTACCAAAATAAAACACGCCACTGAATGTGTTTCTGCCCCTGAGCAGAGGATGAGAGAACAAACAACACATAGTAGATGTTAGTCACATTGTTTATTGCACTGCTGGAAGGCACTCAGATACTATGGTGACAAACGCGGTATAAGAACTTGAATAGAATAGAATAGAATAGAATAGAATAGAATAGAAGATGGAGTAGGAAAAGGGGAATAGTGAGCAGGGAAGCTTGGCCAGAGTAAAATGGGCAAGGAATGGAGTAGAAGATGTGAAGAGAGATAGGACAATTTGTCCCCAGCCTTGAAAGAGAAAACAAGGAGCTTGAATTTTATGTGGAATGCTAAAATAGCACAAGTTTCTCTGTAACCTTTGGATTTGATGGAATAATACATAATAGCCTTAATATAAAGTGAATTTGGGTGACATTTTCATTGTCTTGTTGAGAGGATGATTCAGGTAGTCTAAACCTCAGGAATATTTTCATATTGTTTTCTAATATATGGAGCCATTGAACAATTATGTCATTACTGTGACTGAGGCTTCACTTCTGAGCAATTCAATCAAGAAACACCTGGAAAGACTGATATTGACTCTGCTTTAGTGATTAAATATTCTTCAGCTGTTTAGAAAATGTTCCTCTCTTAAGACATTTGCTTTACAACTGGAAAAATCTATCCCAGTCTCTCTACAGTAGAACCTCACTAATTTTGACTATTTTAAGCCACAAACACAGTACTTTTCTCTCACACAGAAACAAAACTCATATCAACCAGTAGCCTTGATCAACCCTCTTCCCAGAAAATGCCTGCTGGGTTGAAAACTCTGAGGATACCCTGATTAAAATTTCCTAGACTTTTTCCCCTGTGGAATTTCTAGCCAACAGCTGGTCCCAGAACCATTAAGAAATGTTTCCTCAGCACAGAAGAAGCCATGGAGAAGACTGCATTAACAGTGCCACTTTTTCCATGGGACTTGAGTAGGGAGGATGAATTGCATCCCTTCAGACCTCTTCCTGATAGATACCCTCCCAATCCCACAGAGGTCTCTCTACAGAATCCAAGTTGGTTGATCCTAATGAAGAATCAGAGTCAAGATCTGAAATCAAGCAGCAGATGAGCCTATTGTGCAAACCACTGCAGCTGGGATTTTCAAAGAAGCTCAAGGGAATTCCATAGTTTCATTGAGTTTAAGGCCAGAAAGGACCATTAGATCACTAGTCTGATCTCCTGTATAATACAGGCAATCAGACTTCACTCAAAGACCCCATCGCTGAGCCAACAATTTCAGTTAAATCAAAGGATGTTAGTCCTCAGGAAAGTAAACTACTGTATAGCATAGGCAAGGTGAGAGTAAGGCACCCAGCTCCCATTGTATATCAATAGGTGCAGGGCACCTGACCTCTTTGGGTATTAGAGCCTACGACACTAATAGTGTCAGAGCACAAATGTATGCAATAACTAGAGATATCTATAGTCTAACTTTTTTTATTCTAGTGTGACAGTGATAAGACAATAATAGGACCATGTTAGGGAACCAGGTGTGACAATTTGGGGAATCTGTCTGTAAAATTACAAAATCTGGTTGATGTTGTGAAGTTGTTCTTATGAAAATTACCATATCACGGAATGCCTCTATGTCTACATGTATCCACCATTGCTGACAATCCTGTAAACATATATGATGGAGTGTCCACCCCACACAAGGCGGAGCTGGTTAAATTAGGCCAATTAGCCTGGTAGACTGCACCTGGGAGGATATTTAGGCTTGAGTGACAAGCACTGATTGATGATGAAGCCCAGCTGGCCAGGGGCAGGCTGAGCTTGTATCAGGAGGACAGGAGGGGGCTGCAGAGGAAATAGTCAGCAGTCACTCCCTAGGAGAAGGGAGGTATGTTTGGGACTAAAGTCTGGCAAGAAGTCAAAGAGGGAAGTAGGAAGGAGTCCAGGGAAATAGCGACAAGATCTGGGAAGAAACAGACAAGAGTTACTAGACATAAGGTCCCTGGACTGGAACCCAGAGCAATGGGTGGCCCTAAGTTCTCCTACCAGCCACTGGGGACATGGCATAGGACCTGGCCTCAGAGCAGAAGACCATCTCGAATGGCATGTGGACAGCCAGTCCAGCAGGAGTGTGATACCCTGGAAGGGGAAAACTACATTGACATTGACTTGGCCGGAGGGCCTGAGTCATGAAGAAGGAGCTCGGCAAGTCCTGGAGAGCAAGGAAGGACACAGTGTCAGCAACCGTTGGAATGGGGGCATCTGACCTAAAGAGAGCTAATCCCCAGATGTGGCCACAAGGAGACAGCCAATGATGTGTAAACCCATGACAACTGGTTCAAGAATGTGGCCATGACGGTTACCCCCGATACAAGGGGAGGATGAGTGTCTCCAGTAGAAAAAGCAAAGGGAAAGCAACAATAGAACTACAGTGTGTGGACGCCTTCTATTGCTGAAGCCAGTTGGACCCCACAGGTGCTGCCAATAAACACAGGCCAATAAACAACAAAAAAGGGATCCAAGCACTATTTATGCAGATCCTAGATAACCAACAGAGACAATGAGAAACACAGTTATTTCTACAGAGTTATTTGGTAAAGTTGGTCGAACTGCAACAATGTTTGCTTAAGATTCTCTGAGAGGAAATTACCAATTAGGAATGGAAAAGAGGTTCTGTGGCTAAGAAGCCAGAGGCCCTGGCAAGCAAGTGTCATGTCTGTGGAAGGAGGGGACACCTGAAAAAGGAATGCCACTCCCTATCTTGCAATAAAAAAGTTTTCTGGAAGAGATGAAAGCAGAACAGCCAAGAAGAGTCCCACCTGTCGTGAGAGCAGGAAAGGGGGATACCTGTTTTTACTGTGAGGAATTAGGGCATGTGATGAGGGGTTGTCCTAACAAGAAGGGTAAAATTACCCAGGAAAAGAGCAAGTCTGAGAGAAAGGAACAGAAGGGGTACCAATGGCCCACTATTTGGGCACAAAAGCTAGCAGAGAACGCCAAAGGGGCTATAATGATGGAAGGTGGAGAGGAATTGGAAGGAAGAAACACTCCCACAAAGATAAGGCTGAAGGATACAGGGATAAATATGGAGACTATCTGGAATACGGTGGGAACTCAAACCCTGAAGGAAAGGGTTCTTGGGTAGCCTGTGAAGCAATGGCAGAGGCTATCTGAGAAGTTGATAGCTGAGGAGCAAGCCTTGCAAGTGGCTTTGCAGGACCTAGAGTTCCAATGGGAGAAGTATTGTGGCACTATGCAGGAACAAGGCACACTGCTTCTCTTCGTGCAGGACATGGAGATGGCAAAGAGATAACCTGCGGGACCAGTTACAACAAATGCAAGGTAGGCAGCACCTGTACCTCCATGGAATAGTCTTATGAGAGAGGGTATGTGATGGGGTGTCCACCCAACACAAGGCAAAATAGATTAAATTATATCAATAAATCTGGTCAGCTGCACCTCAGAGAAGACTTAGGTTTGAAGGACAAGCACTAATTGATGATGAAGCCCAACTGGGCACAGGCAGGCTGGGCTTGCATAAAGCCAGCAAGCTGAGAACAGAATGGGGCTGGCTGGCTGGGCTGCAGTAGGCTGGGCTGCACTGGCAGCAGTGGCTGCTGACAAGGCTGTGGACTGGTTGTGTAGGTTGGGAGCTGGGGCTTGGAACTCAGGAGTGGCTTGGGCTGGTGGTTGGTTGGCTGAACAGAGCTGCAAATACAGGCTCAGAGGGATAGGCTGGAAGTGATTTTGGAGAATAAGAGAGAAGCAGCAAGGGATGAGTATTAGGAAGAAGAAAAACAGAAAAGAAATGCCTGTATCTGAAGAAGAGGGAGCAGACATGAATGGAAAAAAAGAGAAGGAAAAGGATCGACATCTTCTAATTATTAAATCGCTAGCCGAAGACAGGAGATGTTAATCCCTTTAAAACAGTGGAATGGATTAGGTGAAATATCAGCGATATATTAAGAGCTAAAAGGCTGCAGGGTGGAGATTTATTAGTAGAATGTACCCATAAGGCAGAGAAACTTCTTAAAACTACAGTTTTAGGGAAAATAAAAGTAATTTGCAATTTATAACAGAAGCAAGAGGGATAATGTGTGGCGTCCCACTTGGCATGACTGAGTTTGAAATGAAAAGGGGTATTGGTGAGGACCAAGTGCTCTTCGTTAAATGACTGATTAGCAGGAGAGGGGGAAAACACAAACCACCCACAGCCATCCAAGTAACATTTAAAGGTGCTATACTACCCAGTAGGGTTAATATGGGATATCATCTCTTCTGGGTTAAAGCATATCTTCAGCCCCTTTAAGATGTTCTAAATGTCAAAGGTTTGGGCATGTGGTAGCTGTCTGCAAGGGGAAAACGAGGTGTCCTAAATGTGAAGGAGAACACTTGTATGAGCACTGTATGTGAGCAACAGAACTAAAATGCAGCAATTGTAAGGATACGCACAGGGCAGCATACAAAGGATGTGTGGCAGAGGAATAAGAGAGATACAGAAAATAAAAATTATCGATACCATATCTTGTGTAGAAGCTACCAAAAGATATTCACAGCACAATATACAGAAGGAGGAAAATGCCACTGGGGAAAAAGAGCTACTTGTACAACAACATGCCGTTCAGGGCAGGAAAGATAATATAAGGGGAATAAATAAAGATGTACCACTTCTAGACAAAGAGAAATGTATAGCTTTTCTGGTAGATGTTATTAATCGCACTTTATAGATGGAAGATGACTGAAAGAATACAAATTATAACAAAAGTGGCAGAAGAGTATTTCCGTATAGGCACTCTCTCTTTAGCCTGCATTCATACAATTTTAAAAATGAAGGTAACAGTGCAGTTTAAACAACATGGTTCTAGTGTATTTTGATGGAATGCATATAGTTTAATAACACATGATCAGGAATTAAAAGAAAACTGTTTTTAAAATAGAAAGCAAACCTAGCATAATATGTGTACAAGAAACAAGGTCAGTGAGAAAACTTATGTTTAGACTTTCAGGATACGATGTAATCAGATGTGACAAAGAAATAACAAGAGAAGGAGGGACCTGTGTATTTATAGAGAAAGGTCTTAGTTACGTTGTACAGTTATGTAACTGTACAACACTTACGTTTTGAGTACAATATTGTTGAGATTCCTCTGCAGAACAATAGCTTTATATGAATCTATAATGTTTACAACCCATTTTAAAAACTAGACAATCTAGAATTGGAAGAGTAAATTCAGGGTGTCAAAGGCCCATATATTATTTGTGGAGACCTTAATAGCCATAATGAATTAGGGGAAGCATGAAAACTGATTATAATGGCAAATGCCTGGGACAGTTCATTGACGTGCACAGTATGGTATTGCTCTATAGTGGAACACCTACTATGTTTAATTTGGTGGCTAGAACCTTTTCAGGTTTAGATCTTGGAATTCCAACAAGCAATACAGCAAGCAAATGCTGCTGCTAAACCAATAAAAAGGATGGAATGGGAAGTGATCACTTTCCTGTGTACATTACATATCAAGACCAAGGTAATGTTAAAAACAATGAAGGAATTCCTACCTGGAGTCTTAGAAAAGCAACCTGGGGACTCTTTAAGAGTACATGTGCTGATATCTAAGTATCAAATTGTAGTGTTAATCTAGAGCAGGGGTTCTCAAACTAGGGGTTGGGAGCCTTCAGGGGGGTTGCGAGGTCATTACATAGGGGGGTTGCAAGCTGCCAACTCCACCCCAAACCCAGCTTGCCTCCAGCATTTATAATGTTGTTAAATATATTAAAAAATGTGTTTAATTTATTGGGGGGGGGGTCACACTCAGAGACTTGCGATGTGAAAGGGGTACCAGTAAAAAAGTTTGAGACCCACTGTTCTAGTGGAATTTCATGATAATATAACAGGAGTTGTAATAGCAGTCAACCCAGAGATACATAAAACATCGAATTGCCACACTCAGAAATCTTCATAATGAAGATTGTAAAGCAACAACTAAAGAGAGAAAGAGAAGGCATACAAACAAGCAAAAACTACAATGAATAACAAGGACTTAATGAACTACAAAAGATGGAAAGCAGTGGCACAAAGAATTATTTAAAATGCGAAGAAAGAGAGTTGGAGACAGTATCATGGGGAAATGAACAAAGATTCCAAGGTTACACAGACATATATAAACAAGTTAAAAGAATGAATGGGATACGAAGTAAAAACAAATTTATACTGGTCTTATAATAAATGATAAAGTTGAAAATTTAACTTAGGAAAAGTGGACATTTTAGCAAAGGAGTTCCAAAAAGTTAGCAGTGATACAAGAGGAAACACTACAAGGACTCTCTTAAAGTATATCTTAAGAAGAGAGGCATTGACCCCATGAATTGGGAAGAGCTGGCTGGCAATAGACTGCAGTCACATTGCATTATACATCAAGCCTCAGCCCATTTTGAAGAGAATCACCTTGCTCGAGACTGGGCTGAGAAATGGCAGAGGAGGAAGGAAAGGGTACAGCATCCCGGCCAGCAGTTGTGCTCTCTCCAAGCAACCACCTGTTATATGTGTTGGAAAACCTGCAGAGCACGGATTGCACTCCTCAGCCATCTTAAGTCTCATCACTGACATTTTTCCCCCGGCAGACATGATCCTCATAGTGAGGGATAGCTGATGACAACACGTGATGCCAATCAAAGTAAAGAGTTTTGTGAACAAAAAAGAATGTTTGATGAAGAAAATTGTGAGTCTTTGCCTGGCTTGGAAGAATGTAAAGATGACATACTGAATGACAATTTCAACACACAAGAAGTCAAAAACACTATAAACAAAAGTAAAAAATACAGCTCCAGTAAAGATAGCATATGTAATGCAATGTTTAAGCACCTACCAGAAGAGAGTTTAAGAGTTTTATTGAAATAATATAATATATAGGGAAAAGGGATTCTACTGGCAGAATGGAAGGAAGCAGTCATTATACTAATAGGAAAATACAAGACCCCTGATGCATATAGACCTACTGCCCTCACAATATGTGAGCAAAATTGTGGAATGAATGATAAAATGAGAGATTAGTGGCATACCTGGAAAAAAAGAAATTAAAAATGGTGTACAAAGGAAAGGAAGACGCACAGTTGATCACATAATAAGATTAGAAACAGAAATACAAAAAACTTATGAGGAACCAGGTTTGATAGCTTTCTTATTGGACATTGCAAAAGCAGACGATGTGCTATGGAGGGAAGGCTTGCTGTAGAAACTAGCAGCAACTGGAGTAAGAGGAAGAATGGTCTGGTGGATAGGAGAATTCTTAAATGATAGAACCATACAAGTCAGGGTGGGGCTGCTTTTTTGAATATTTATAAACTTACTAGTGGCACTCCACAGGGACGTGTTATCAGCCTAACTCTGTTTAGCATTTTAATTAATGATCTCCTGGAGAGTATAGGGGCAGAATAGGTATTACTATATTTATGGATGACTCTGCTATATGGGCCAAACACAGAAGACTTAAGATAGCTGTGGAGAGAACCAATGAGGCGCTCAGGAGGATTTCAGAATGGGGAGATACTTGGGGATTTAAGTTCTCACTTGCTAAAACAAAGGGAATGATATTCACAAAAATGAAGACTGGGGAAGAATGGAACCTATATCTCTATAGAGGAAAAATACAGTTAGTTCATAATTTTACATTCTTAGGAGTTGTATTTGATAACCAACTAACTTGGAAGAGTCATACAGATAACATCAAGACTAAATGTAAAGATAGAATCAATCAACTTAGAAGTATTACTGGGAACTGTTGGGGTGCAGACAAGAATACATTGGTGCTGTGTATGGCATTAAGACCAGTTACAGATTATAGATGCCAAGTCTTTAACTCAGCTTCTAAATCCACCCTAAATTAATTAGAGCTGATCCAAGCCCAAGCTCTGTGAATCATATGTGATGCGAGTATTACAACTCTGTTGTGTGTGCAGCAAGTAGTAACCAAATAAATGCCTATAAATTTAAACCTAGGTGTAATTTCACTGTTACATTTGGGGGCAGGGAGCAGGGGCACACCATGCATGTGCACATTGAAGCCAGTTCCCTTGGCTCATGGGCTCTCTCCTCCCTCTTGGAGTGGTACCTGGGCTGCTGGTGCTGGCGGGGACAGGCTGGCTTAAGAGAGGAACCCTGGTTCCTGCTAGTGGCCATTCCGGCACCAGCTGTGGCAGTGATATGGCTGCTCTGGAGCTGCTGCAGCCACCTCCCTGCTAGGGCTGCTATTGCTGCCAAGTGGATGCCGCATGCTGGGCTGCTGCTTCCCACCATCCAATTCCCATATCCCCTTCTCTTCCCCCCACCCATTCCATATCCCCTTCTCTTCCACATCCCCTCCCCCTTCCTTTCTCCACTGTCCCCTGTCCCATCCCCTTCTCTTCCATCCCTTGCCCACCCCATCCCTTGCCCTGCCCCCCCACTCTGCTGGCACACACCATTGTATAGGAAACAGGCGGGCACTAGAACCCAGGGGCAGCCTGCAGCTGCCGATGCTGTGGCCTGGAGCACAGGAGAACAGCTGCTCCATCTCACCTCCTCTCCATGAGCCAAAACATGCCAGGGGGGAGATGCAGCATAGGAAGGACAGAGCACCCCTACTCTCCCCCCACAGGTCAAGCAAAGCAAGTCCTGCAGGACAGCTCAGTGCTCACAGAAATAGTGGGAGGGGAGGAAGTGGCACATGACCCCATGTAACCCCACACACACACCTCACCTCTGTTTTGGGGGGCAAACTACACTCCCACTGCATCTCCTCAAACTACACCCATGAATTTAAGGATGACATTGTTAGATTTAACCTTTGGACTAAGGTCAATGGAAATAGGGAAAACAAGAGTATCAAACCAATATATGAGGACCGCTGAGAATTAAGTAGATAAGAAGTAACTGGGTTGCCACAAATTCCCACATGCTAACAGGGTGAAAAGTGAGTAAAAAACTTGGGTAAAAAGGAAGATCTAGAAGAAGTTAAAATCTTCTGTCATGGGAAATCAAACTATATCCGGACAGTTGTCTCTCCAGTTGTAGATTTAGAATTCAACAATAAAACAAAGAGAAAAGCAAGATCATCAAATATGATGACTAAAACTTTTGAGTTATACCTGGCAAATGGTGTCTGCATAGACAAATCTATGTCAATGGCTTTAGAGATGACAACAGAGATCGTATCCCTTTTGCATCCCTCAATTTTGAATGAGGAGATCTATGAAACTATCCAATTTTGTGGCCATGATGACAGCCGCATCGATGGGCATACTGTTGGCACTGAGCTGGATAAGAGATGTATGCCTAATTATGACGGCTATCCTGTCTGACTCCTTATTAGATATAATGGCAATTAGAAAGGGAGCCTTGGAAAGCAGCATTGACTTCATCAATGAAATATTGCTCTTAAACTACAGAGATAGTACAATTAGATACACATACAGTAATAGTGTGAATTCCGGCGCATGTTGGGATACCAGGCAATGAAATGCCACATAAAGGAGTGAAATGTGCCTTAGAAAATGAGGAGGTGGATATAAAGATTACTCTGAGTAAACAGGGCTTCAGATGTTTGGTTCAGAGAGAACTTAAGAAGTAATGGCAAGAACTGTGGACCAAACAGAAAAAAAGGACGAAGGTTCTATGAAATAAGTCCTAAACTTGACGATAATGGTTAACCTAATAGCTAAGACGGAAGAAGTGAAATATCTATATTTAGAGTGCTAACAGGTCACTGTGACCTGAACAATAATTTATATTTATGAAAGAAGCACAAAGACGGGTTATAGAACACATCCAAAGTCCAAGAAACAGTTGAGCATCTGCTGTGGCAATGCAGGAAGAATTACACTGAAAGAAAGATTCTTTATGATGAATTGAGATGCCTCAAGGTGACAGAATGCAGTCTGAAAGGATCGGTGAGCCAGAGTACCAGGAAAGTGGAATACCATTAAAAAAGCATTACTGTACTTTGCTTTTTTAAAGATGCAGGCCTGAGTAAGAGGATATAGAATTTTGCTTATGCAAAAACTGCCATAGGTGGTGGTTGTAGCCTCACATGCTGAGGCTGCTGTAAGAAAAGAAAAGAAAAGAAAAGGGGCTGTAGGGAAATAGTCTGCAGTCACTCCCTGGGAGAAGGGAGGTGTGTCTGGGGCTAGAGTCTGGCAAGAAGTCAAAGAGGGAAGTAGGAAGAAATGCAGAGAAATAGCAACAGAGTCTGGGAGCAAGCAGACTGCTGTTGTTAGACATAGGGTCCCTGGACTGAAACTCAGAGTCACAGGCACCGATTTCCAAAGTGCCGGGAAGTGCTTGATCCCCGACTCCGCCCTTACTCCACTCCTTCCCTCCCTCAAGGCCCCACCTCCCACCTCTTCCCACCCCCACCTCAACCCCACCCAGCCTCTTCCCACCCAGTTCGGCCCCCTATCCGGAGTGTTCCACGTCCTTACTCTTCCCCCCTCCCTCCCAGACTCTGGCATGCTGCGAAACAGCTGATTGTGACAGGCAGGAGGCACAGGGAGCGAAGGGAAAGGTGCTGATATGTGGTGCCTGACAGCAGGCAGGAGGCACCGGGGGGAGCTGATGGGGTGCTGCCAGTGGGTGCTCAGCACCCACCATTTTTTCCCCATGGGTGCTCCAGCCCCCAAGCACCCACAGAGTAAGTGTCTACACCCAGAATAGTGAACAGGCCCAGGTTCCCCTACCAGCTGCTGGGGAAGGGGCATAAGATCTAGCATCAGAGCAGAGGACTGTCTGGAATGGCATGCAGACAGCTGATCCAGTGGGCCTTTGATATCTCGGAAGGGAAAAACTGAAGTCACTGGTCTGGAAAGCCAAGCCACAAAGAGAGAGTACCCTGAGTCACAAAGAAGGGGCTCTGCATGTCCTGGAGAGCGAGGAGGGACATAGTTTAAGCAACCTTAGAAGGGGGGTATCTGACCTGACAAGAGCTAATCCTCAAATGTGGCCACAAGGACGCGCCCAGTATGAGTAAATCCCCTTCCACCATCTCTCTCCCAGACTATATAAAATGGAGAACAGTTAACTTTAACAACTGTACTCTAACTGGTCAATTGGTATGTTGGTGAAGCTAGAAGAAGCTGCTTCCTCGATTTTGTCAGTCAGGGGCTGGGGTTTGAAAAAGATAAACTAATCTGTAGCAGGACCAAGAAACCAGATGGTGATGGGACATTTAAATTCAAAGGACTCACAGACCCACACCAAAAGGTTTAGGCAGGAGAGAGGTGAAGAGATGACACAAAGCTGGGAGGTATTGCTAACACAGAGAAGGACCGGGACATCATACAGGAAGATCTAGATGACCTTGTAAACTGGAGTAATAGTAATAGGATGAAATTTAATAGTGAAAAGTGCAAGGTCATGCATTTAGGGATTAAATAATAAGAATTTTGTTATAAATTGGGGACACATCGGTTGAAGTAACAAGGAGGCGAAGGACCTTGTAATATTGTTGATCACAAGATGACTGTGAGCTGCCAATGTGATATGGCCATTAAAAAAGCTAATGCGTTTAGGATGCATCAGGTGAGTATTTCCAGTAAAAGATAAGGAGGTTTTAGTACGTTATACAAGGCATTGGTGAGACCTCATCTGGAATACTGTGTGACGTTCTGGTCCCATGTTTAAGAAGATGATTCAAACTGGAACAGGTACGAAGAAGGCAACTAGGTGATCCGAGGAATGGAAAACCTGTCTTATGAAAGGAGACTCAAAGAGCTTGGTTGTTTAGCTAACTAAAGAAGGCTGAGGGGAGATGATGATTGCTCTTTATAAATATATCAGCAAGGGATGATATCATGGGGAGAGAGGAATATTAAGCTTAAGTACCAGTGTGGACACAAGAACAAATGGATATAAGCTGGACACTAGGAAGTTTAGACTTGAAATTAGATGAAGGTTTCTAACCATTAGAGGAGTGAAGTTCTGGAACAGCCTTCCAAGGGGAATTGTGGCAACAAAAAACATATCTGGCTTCAAGATTAACTTGATAAGTTTATGGAGGGGGGTATGATGGAATAGCTATTTTGGCAATATTGATCTTTATTATTAAGCAGGGTAAATATGCCCAGTGGTCTGTGATGGATGTTAGATGGGGTGGGATCTGAGTTACTACAGAGAATTCTTTCCTGGGTGCTGGCCGGTGAGTCTTGCCCACATGCTCAGGGTTTAACTGATAGCCATATTTGGGGTCGGGAAGGAATTTTCCTTCAAGGAAGATTGTCAGAGGCCCTGGAGGTTTTTCGCCTTCCTCTGCAGTGTGGGGCACAGGTCACTTACTGGAGGATTCTCTGCACCTTGAGGTCTTTAAACCACGATTTGAGGACTTCAGTAACTCAGACGTAGGTTAGGGGTTTGTTACAGGAGTGGGTGGATGAGATTCTGTGGCCTGCATTGTGCAGGAGTCAGACTAGATGATCATAATGGTCCCTTCTGACCTTAAGACTATGAGTCTGTGAGATGGGCAGGTGGAGTTTAGCTGCAAGACCAACTAAAGTCAAAACAAGCTGACCTGAGAAGGAGGAGGCTCCATGACTCAAAAGACAAACCATGTGCTGCAGCAGAAGGACCCTAGATGGCCCTAGAGGACTTTAACCCCAGCCCAAAGACTATTCTGGAGTGGTGAGGAAACAAAGGCAGGGTTTATTATTTTTGTATACATATGTGTATTTCTTTGTGTGATTAAGTAAAGAGCAATGGTGGTTTAGGATCCTGTGCAAAGTCTGTCTGCCAATGGTATGTTACACCTATCACATTGCCTTAAAGAGTTAATGTGTAGACCCAGAACACCAGACAGCTGTAGTTCAGAGAGGGGGGTTGTTTAAACTACGTGGAAGTCTGAGGGGTCACCAGTGATAACTCAGGCTAGGCAGTTGGACTGCAGGTCTCAGCTCTCAGGACTGGGTGCTAGACAAGGGTCTGCACCCCAAGAGTGTGCTTTGGGATCCCAAGTTGGGGCAGTTCCTGGATTCAGTTCAGCTTCCGGAAGCTTAATGCACATTGGACCCAGTTAAGTGGGCTCCTCACAGGAGACTGGTGAGCAGCCAAGAGGGGTGCTCAACTAGATCTGTGACACCAGGCATTAAATGGCCTAGGCAATGCCAGACAATCATACGTGGTTAGACTTCTGAATTCCTTGGAAGGGCTCAATCTAGAATGCAGAAAAAATGTCAAGAAAAAGATTCATACAGTGTAAAAATGTATCAAAACAGATGATTTCTTAAAGATTACTTTGCTATATAGTGTGTATATTTTACGTCATGTCTCGCATCACACATTTTTTAGAATATAAATGAAACAAAATTGACATGTATTCACAATCTAGCACCATCTGCTGCATAAAACTCGAAGGCATTTTAAAGGTAAAAAAGGCTCTGCTCATTCCTTTTCACATATTGTGACTCTTAATCAGCAAGACACATTTCTATTTTAAAAACTCAAAATTTTCTTGACTTTCAAATAACTTTAATTTAAAAACATTGCCATTAACTGAACTACTTTAAAAAGCAACCACTGTTCCATGAAATCCTGCTAATTAAAGACCATCATTTATTTTCTGCACTTCATCAAAATTCACTTATTTCCAAGATACCAAATTACAAGACAAGTGATGGGCCAAACTAAACCACCAGAAATAGTGATAAATCAAACATTTATTTATGGAAGAACTACATATTTTGAGAGAGAAAGATAATGTTTTTTATTAATTCTGCTGATACAGATGTTTAATCTACTATTCAAAATACATGGTTACCTGATGCATTCTGTATTTGTGCAGGAATTTTATTTTGCAAATGACATCTTTCAACCCACAGGTAAGGCACATGGCCTCCCAGCAGAAGGTGCATTTTTCCATAAACTTGGACAGAAATGTGAAGGATTATTAATTTTATTTCCAACATTTGTTACTCAACAAATGAAGGTTTGTACATGTCTCTTCAATTTGTAAAATCCTACAGCTATTAAAACTGAGTAACCTGGTTTGGTTTGTTTTTCTAAACATCTGCTCTGCCTTGGAAATTTAAAACTACTGGCAGTTTAAATTTAGAACTACTGGCAGGTGTAGCCTATGTGGTGGTAATTAGGATTGTATTTACTATTCTGTTATAAATACAATTTTAGCCCTTCCCCGGTAAAACCAACACTCCTGAAATTCCAAATGCCAGATATCCTCCCAGTGTAAACTTTTACTGGAAGATCATCCCCCAAAAAATGAGAAATATGTTTTAAAACTAATAAAGGCTTGGACTTGCAAAGGTGTCTAAGGGAGTTAGTTGCCCAATTCCCACTGAATTTCAATGAAAATTGTGTCTCTAACTCCCATCCCCTAAGATTTTCCTGGCAGAGTAGCTGGAGACAAAAGGAGTGAGGCCTAGGTTGCAATAGACATTGTTCCAGATGCATCTCCTGAACATAGCAAAGATATTGGCTCATAACCAGCTTCTGGAAATATAAAGTCATCCCTATGTGTTCAAATAATATTGTGTCCATTAACAAATTGCTCAGTTCCTTCTTGGCATTTAAACAAGCTTCCTGAATAAAAGTGAAAGCACCATCCTTTATGGAGGAATTTCAGGCAGTACCTAAAATATCAATAAAGTCACGTGGTGTGTCAAAAAGTATTGACTATTTATACGTTATTTGATACCCTTTTATTTTGGGCAGAAATAAAAAGAATTTTAGCAAACCAACACACCAATAATGTACCTGGCAAAATAGATAGAGGACAAAAAAATACTTAAATATTTGGTGGACTTTTATTCAATACTAAAAGTATTTTCACCTGCACCAGTCCCTCAGTCCAATTTTTTTAATATTAGCATTTGATAGACAGGCATAGTCTGTTAAATATGTAATCAGAGATTTCACTCAGTTTAACCAAATCACTAGAAATGATGTGTTATAGGTATTGTAATGATGCTCACTCTATAATATGGGAACATCCTATTAAATAGAGAGACCCAATGGCTATTTAAAAAAAAAAAAAAAGAGGAAGAATTTTACAAACTGGTCTTTCTTCATAAGAACTAGTCTGACTGTGAAATGAAGCTAAAAGCCCTGAAGAGCCTCATACTCACAATTAACCAGTGGATACAAATATCAATGCTGGCAAACTTTGCAATCCATACTCCACAGTCTGGGAATGCTTATTAGAAAAATAAGCAAGAAACATTTTTTAAAGGTAAACTGCAACCATATTGTTCAGCTATGCAGTTTAAGAGATCACAAAATAGAAAGCACTTGTCATAACGAATAAACTGGGAAATGTCACTTTTTTTGAAATGTAAATACAATTGGCATTTTGGGGCCTGCTACTGGAAGTGTCCATCTTGCTGAAAAGTTGTTGCTTTTTAACTCTAGTATGATGTGAGGCCTAAGGAAAAGACTATGATCCAAACCAGATCCTAAGCAAGTTCAGACCTGCTTTAGTAATTGTGACACTGGCAAGCCAGATGCTCGATCTTGCCAAAGCTTCCGGCCTCAGCTGAGCACTGACAAATTCATTGCTGGAAACCAGTCTGTTTCACCTGTGTGTTAGTATGGCTAAGATGGGCATTGAACTTATAACAATGTGTTTAGTGTTTATGCTTTATGAAATGTTTGTAAGTTGCTGCATGCATTAATCTCACTTATAATATCTTTATCACATGTTAAAAGGTAATATTTAAGTTTTTGTTTTCTAACTGTAAAAAATGTTTGCCCTGAAACTGTGAACCTAGGGAGAAGGTATCATCTCCTGCCCATCACACCAAATGGGCCATTATGAAACATCACAATACAAACACATTGTTAATTATCCCCTCACATCAAGAAGAGGCTAAGTGCAAAAGGGCTCATCCCATCAAGCTGAATTCTAGAAGAAGGAAATAAAGATAGCTGACATGAAAATTTTTCATCTCTTTTGCTGTTTGGACTCTCACAGGGCCAGAGCTACGAAGCAGATACAGAGATCCCCAGGGTCAACCTGGGTTAGCCCTAAAAGACATTCAAAACTGACAGATTACTATAATTAGGTTACCTTTTAAAACCAGAGACTGTAACTCATTTGTGTACGTGCTTGCCTGTTTTAACCTTGTAATAACTCCCTTATTTCTTTTATTAGTTAATAAATCCTTAGATGGTTTACTATAGATTGGCTACATGAATTGTCTTTGGTATGAGATCTAGGGTACAAACTGACCAGGGAAAGTGACTGGTCTTTTGAGACTGGGAGACACCTGAATATTTTGTGATCTTTGGTGTACAGCAACCAATTATCACTAAATCCAGCTAGCCTGGGTAGCAAGATCTGGAATGCCCAAGGGGCCTATCTGTGACTCCGTGATAAGACTATTATAGTGCATCACGAGTTCACATTTGTTACTGGGTTGGTGAAATCTAATTACAGAACATACAACCAGTTTGGGGTCTCTGCCCTGCTTCTTGACAGTCTGCCCTGAGGTTGGCACTTACAGTCATGAGCCACTCCAGACAATGTGATAGTAATGACTGAATACCTATGAAAAAGTATTTTATACATTTAACTTTGTCATTGTTTCTTCTGACAGTCAGACCAGTGTTAAAACAAGCTGTAAATTAGTTATGGTTGGATTCCCACCCTCCCTGTGTCCAACAGGCTTTGATTTCCAGCAAGATGGATGCCTCCCGCATCACGCTAAGAAATGCCAATTTCAATTTCATTTTTTATTTAATTTAAATGTATTCGCCTTGTGATTTCTGGGCTGAGCAAGACTGATACAGTTTTCCTTAAGAGCCCTGAGCTGGAAGGAAGTTATCATTATGGGCCATATACTGCCCTCAGTCCAGAACCCAATTCCAACTGACGTCACATCAAAGACTGCATACGGCCCGAAGAGTCCTCTGGATAGATCAACATTGCCTATTCTTTCTAAGTATGCTTCTTTTTCTCAGTGTTTACACATTGATGGAGCCTCTCAACAGAGAATGAGAGGCTGAAAGAGGCATAATTTCCAATTGTGAGGTAAGCACCAAAGGTGGCAGTAGGTCAAGATTTTACATGGGGCTTTATAATTCCCGCTAGCTGCTTATAAGCTGCACGTGTGCTCATTAAGAACATTTCTGAAAGTGCTCTTTAGTCCTTTACTGTGGCTACCAGGATGCACAGTGATGTGCAAGTGCTGTCTCTGAACACCTGCTCTGACTTTTCCTTCAAGCCTTTTATTGGGGTGCTACTTAGGTTGCAGCACTGGAAACCAGTAAGGTGGAAGCTCTATGCAGGTAAATGATATACAGAGCTGAGATAAAAGATTTGTTTTGAATCTACTATAATTTGTGGGTGGGGCATTACCCCAAACGTCCTAAAGGCAAAGCTATGATGCCAATTCTCTGATCCAGAGTGTGTATTGTGAGGAGACCATCTGAATCACAAGCAGGTTTCACAATCTGCAGAAATGTATTAAAAGTGCAAAATATAAACCTTTTTCAGAATAGCCCCACTAAATTTTATATTTTTCTAAGATACTTGTTTAGTCATTTGCACTAGGGTGACAGCAATGCCATTACCTAAAAGATTATTAATTACTTGTTAACATACTCCAAGCCACTCAAGTTCATCGGCTTTGCTTTTTTACAAATCACTACCACTTTATTTCCATAGAACTAAGTGGGCTTCAAATTAATCAGTATCACATGACACTACCCAGAGGCAACTAGTCTAAAGTAACACACAAAAATAAATACAAGCCTTTTTAGTAACCTTTTAGGGAGAAGTAACTTTGGGTCAGGATAATATGTTCCAAAACTTACCAGTGAAATGTTACAACAAATCAAAACTGGCATAAAGATTGTTCAAAATATTCCATTAAGTCCTACATATTTCAAAATGCTAGCTTTAAACATAGAAAAATATATACCTCCTAAACCCACTACTGTATTCCCTTTGCTATGTCGGTTGCTAAGGGTTTTCTTTCTCCTGTTTCTTGTACAACACAAATTTATAAAACCGGACATGCTATTGGGAACCATTTCTTTTTGGATTGACTTTGAACATACCTGAAAGCGTCTTGTTGCTCCTAGATTTATCTGATATGGTCCAGTGAACTCAAGCAAGCCTGAACCTGACCTTGACATGTTCCTGTTTACCTTAAGGTGATAATTCAGGAACCAACTGCTCATCGTCAAGTTTAAAATAATTCTTTCTGCTGGTTTTAAGGGGAAAAACAAAAAGATCAAAAAGAATCTTTGACCGTCACCATTTCCTGACCTAAAGCTAACTGCTCTTGGATTCTTTCTTGTCCATATCTTCTGTCACATAAGAAGTTTCAGCCTGAGGCTTTCTGCCCAATTCATCAGATTTTTATTTTTTTATGTTTTGCTTAAAATAAAGTTTGCCAATAAAATGACTTTATTTTAAATCATCCTTACAAGTAAACAGACTTCTACTGAGAGACTTTGAATCTAGAATGCAAACTGTGTTACTTCGCCACATCACAGTACTGTGGTCTTACAAATAGATGTTTAAAGATACCCACACATTTTCATTCTTGTAACAGTTTTCAAGACTCTACTGAGCTTTTTACTAATAATCTCTGTGCTATTTTTTCACATGGAAGGGATTTTAAAATACAAATTCAGAACAAAAAGGCCTTTAACCTTTAATACAAATATATGTTTCTATATCCTTTACATAGGTCAGTGGAGCCAAATCCCTGTCCCAGAGATGATCAAATTTTGCCTAGCTGAGCACTATTGTAGCAACTAGCCCCAAAGCCACACATTAATAGCATTAGATAGAAAAAAATTGCTCTTATCCAATAATAATCTTACTGTTTCATCTGCAGATTTCAATATGCTTGTTGGATAAGCATCATTGGTGTCAATTAGCTTGTGTTCAGCAGGTCTGAATATCAGATATCTAAAGTCAGGAATCTAAGTAACTTGCTCAACATCATGCAGAAAGTCTATAGCGGAGCTCCCTGAGGCCTGATCCTGTAACCTAGCCATTGGATCTTGCTGCTTCCCCATATGTAAGTGTAGCCTATAGACACTATAGGACAAGCTGCAACATTATATAATGGGATCTGGGGAGCATAGCTCCATACTAAAGTAAAAGTGGCCATAGATCTCATGACAGAATTGTATAGGACTGAATCTGATCCATGAGACATATTTTTCCAGCCCTAATTGTCTCCTACAATGTACCAAATAGTACACACAGACTTTTGGAGTTGTTTCTGAAATAAAGTCAATATCACAGCTGGTCAAAAAAATTCATCAGAACTGTTGTTCAATGGAAAATGGGGTTTTTGATGAAACACAATTTTTCATGGAAAGTGTTTGAGGCTGAAAATCCAATGTTTTCCACAGAAAACTCAAAAATTTCCAGGGGGAAATAGTTTCAGTTTCTGCCATTGATTTCTAATAAGCCAGTAAATAGGGAACACTTTGGTTATAAGCCAATAAAGCTACCGCTCCTGTTTCACTCTTCACTATTCTCTGTTCATTCCCCCCAAAAAAACATATTTAGTCCTCTCCACAGATAAAGATACGTGAAAACCTGGGCATCTGTACAACCTAGTCCGTGAGCAGACAAACCTCCCTCTAAACCACATTTAAAAGGAATAAGTCTGCTCTCAGTCATAATACAAGTCTTAATGCCTCTATTGTCCCTATATCCAAGGAAAACAACAGTACTTACCGTTTATATAGTGCCTTTCATCCAAAGATCTCAAAGCTCTTTGTAAGTGTGATTAAATATTATTTTCACCATATTAAAGATGGGGAAACTTTGCCAATTATTTACTGTAAACCAAAGAAAATAAAGTGAAAAATTTGGAAACAGAACCAGCTCTCCTGATTTCTAGTCACCCACTGTAACCACTAGCCTATTCTTCTGCTTTTCCACTGCATGAATGGAAGATGAACAAACATGGGGACAGATTGGAAAGGACAGTTTTGTGTCTGGGCCATTAGCAACTGCTCAGACACTATATTATGAGTCTGAACTGACTCTGTCTCGTTTGCAGCCCAGATTTGAGCCCAGTGAAATCAATAAAAGATCTGGAAGAGGCTTTAATGGGAGCAAGAACAGGTACCAATGACGCCTAACAAATAACTGAGTTGAAATCCACCATGCACAACCACTCAGAGGACAGAGGACCCCAGGCCCCAAGTCCTTCATGTCCATGTCAGGGTAGCTACAGACTTTGAGCATTTCAAATCTAGGTCACTGATACTTTGTTTCCTAAGGTGCTTGCACCTCTGTGCTGTGGCTATGAAGACTGATCTAAACTACAGACTTAGGTCAATATAAGGCAGCTTATGTCAACCTAACTCTGTAAGGGTCTACACTACAACATTGTTCTCACCAATGTAAGTTGCCCACTCCTCCGATCTAATAATTCCACCTCCATGAGAGACGTAGTGCTTAGGTTGATGTAGTTAGGGTGAAGCAGTGGCCATGTAGACGCTGTGTTACTTACATTGCCCACAGGGCTCACAGCTGGAGTCCCATCCGCATCCCAACCTGTCAGCCCCAGGATGGGAAGGCTCCAGCTGGGAGCCCTGCAAGGGGCTAACAACTCAGACTGTCAGCCCTCCACACTGCCCCACTTCGATTAGTGTAAGCCTTCCTGTTGAGGATGCACACCACCAGCAGAAGGAGGGGAGTGGGAACATGAAAAAATGCAGTAATTACGCTACTGAAATTGACTTCATTTTGTAGACAAGGCCTGAGCAAAGATCTTTGCCCTTCCCAGACCATAAGGCCCTCGCTGGACTGTTGCCTGACTCAGGATTGCAGCTTCTTCAAAGTAGGGAGGGACAAAGCGCCAGTGCTTTCATGCCCCTTCCCTCCCACCTCCCCAGCAGGGGATTTGATGACCACCCAATGGCAACCTCAGCTGTGGTGACACAACCAATAGAATTTTACACCCCACAACTTGTCACACTCAGGCTCCAATTACTGAGGGTTGGGGGCGGGGCTTACTTCTAAAGGTCTCTTCCTGCTTAGCTGTTCTGTTTGCTGAGCCTGCGCCAGGTCCTGGAGCTGCACAGCTCTGAAGATGCTCCACTGCCCAGTTACATGCTGCCTGTGCCAGTCCCAGCCACCCCGTGGGGTACACTAGCCGACTCAGGTCCCAGAAGGTGCCTCTGGGGCTCTTAAAGGGATGTGCTTCTTCTGGGCTGGCATGCTCTGGGGGCAGACTCCCAGGTGTTCTCACAATACAGCGATGACCTTGCACTGCAACAAGGGGTACTGGAGTGGGTGCCTCTGTGCTGCAGGACCCCGCTCCTGTATAGAGCCCACTGGGGGCTCACTTCCTCATCCTGCCTGGGTCCAGCCCCAGGGGAAGTCAGCAGGTCCCATCAGCACCCTTCATACAGGGGAGCAGCCCCAAGAGCTACCAGGGCTCTGGAGGCAGCACAGCTAGGCTGCTGGTGACAGCATGGTCCAGTGACCAGGAGGCAGGCTCTAAAACTCCAAGGTTCTGTTTGTGGCTGGGGTAGGTCCCTGCACTTGCTGTTCCATCTGCCCTGTGGTGATGGTACTAGTGCCTTGTAAAGCACTTTGAGATCTCCCAGTGGAAGGGGCTGGACATTCCTCTGATTATGTTTTTGACATTTAATGAACATTATTAAGATTGCTGAGTCAAGCGCTCAAATGGTAGAAATAGCCAAAATTACAGTTGCCCGTGCAACCTTAACTGGGGCTCTTGTGCTTTACATGCTCTGCACTGAATGAGGCAGGGCCTCTTGTGGGAAAAATAGTGTGTGTGTGAACACAATCAGTCACACACACATCCCATAACCGCAGACATCACAGGCCACCCACTCGCCCAGCCATTCCAGAGACTTTCCCAACCAATTAGATGTTTGCAAACCAGGTGCAGAGACATAAGGGAGCCTCAGGCTCAGAGCTCTGTCTATCTGCACCTGGCTGAGAGAGGGCTAAGCGCATGTGTGAATCTCAGCCTAAAGATGCTTCCTTTAAGTATGGATCTGCCTCCTTTGCCTTTGTACTTGCTTGCAAAACACATTGCAGTCTTAACTTCCAATCCTGCCTTTCCCTGAAAGTTGGAGGGAGAGTATTCCCCTCATCCCAGATTGCTACACACACATACACACTAGGGTGACCAGACAGAAGAATGACAAATCGGGACAGGGGGTGGGAGTAATAAGAGTCTATATAAGAAAAAGCCACAAATATTGGGACTGTCCTTATAAAATCAGGACATCTGGTCACCCTAATACACACACACACAAACACCTTCTCATAAGAAGGCTTCTGAACAAATCAGCATCCCTGCTTCTGGCTATCATAGTGATGTCTGATTATTGTTTGTAGTTTGCATCACATTCTAAAGCTGACTTATCAAAAATTGCATTTCAGGCAAAATAGTTTTGTACAGGAGCTGCACTGCCGGAGGATAGGCATGCATGAAAGACACTTTGGGTTCAGCCCTTTTCTTTCGGATATAACTGTCTTCGAAATCATGGCAGAGGAAGCTATTGAGTCAGGCAGTGCAAATATTATGATGACAAGCAAAACATACACAAATGAAATGTCTGAACCACATTAGAATCTTTCACTCCTTCCAGTGGCCACCCTTGTCTGGGAGCTCACCATTTTTCTGCAACCTGGTTGTATGGGGATCTCAAAAACATCCATGACATACGCATTCGTACTTAGATAAACTGTCTTGGATTGGTGTGGGAAGCCTAAAACAACCAGATAACAGCTTTCCACTGTGAGGTGGTAAGAAAGTGTACTCAGGTGACAGCAAATGAAACAAAGCATTATTTTCTGGAAAAGATAGTGTTTTGAACCCATTCAGGAGAAATCTCTAAATCGTCCGGTTTGTTTAACTAAGTGACAATTTACAACTAATGCTTGTCTTTTCTGCCCTTGTGCTAATCACAGACCAGTTAGAGACACTTGTGGCTTTGCTGATATTGCAAATTCTGTCCCAGGAGTTAAAAAATTTATCCTAACGTGATCTACATTCCCACTAGAAACCTTTTTTCAGATAATAGAGCAATCCAGAAAACATTACCAAATGAAATATGACATAAGGATCTCAGCACAGAAGTTATTCTATTTCACCTGAGTTTTATATAATTCAATTTAGCTATCTTATGATCGTGGGAGAACAAAAAAAAAAATATTGATTTGAGAACTGAAGGATTCCGCCTCCCACCTTCTCTTTGGTTGTTCGGGGGGTGCCTACTTGATTCAAAGATTACTCTGATTTAAAATATAATACTGTACAGCTCATTAATCTACAGTGTTGACTCACCTGTAAAGATTTAAAGGAAATGTAACCAAAGCATTACAGTCTGGCGTTTTGTTTTAGTTGGTTGGGTTTGTTTGTTTTTATGCACACTCTATTGATATAATTATGTTAAATAATCCACAGATTTGGGTTCCCTTATTCCGCCCTTCACCACGCTAGACCATAAGAGCTCCTTTCGATGATGTCAAGTACCTGCATACAAGGTTGCTGGGAGATTTTAAGAATCATTCTTTTCAATATGTGCTAAAGGGAGTCCGGCAACACAATGCACTTCCAAATGCCTTAGGCAGTGTGAGTGCCTCGTACACTGCTGTTGAGATCATACCAGCTCTGATGCGGGAGTTATGACCTCAGTGAAAGGGCAGTAAGGAGCTGCCATGATCGTATTGCTCGCCTGCAGGATCTCAATGACAGATTTCGTTCTTTTGAAAAGGAAATAAATCAAGCACAAACACCTGCTAAAATAAGTGCCTGATTTAAATCCAGACCCTGCTCTCTCTGAGGTTAATGGCAAGTCCCATTGGTTCAACTGAAGGCAATGGCAGGGTCCTGATTCCCTAGAGTCCATGGGGCAGATCTTTGTCCTTTACTTTAATGGGACCAGGATTGAACCAGGGCTTCAGTGATTAGACAGCAGACACTATATGTGAAACAATCCTAGTTCTGCGAAATGCCCTATCTCCTGATGGATTGGTTGATTTCTTTATTTATTGGCAATTTTGAATTTAAATCCAATCCTTTAAATCAATTACATATTTTGTTTCCTTTTCCTATTCCTGTCACAGAGGTTAAATTTTAACTAAGTAAAAAAGATGGTCAGTTTTGTAACTAACATATATATATTGCATAGATCGATGACAGGGTTATCTTATTCGGGGTAGTCTTAGTTACTAAGTAAATGTTTTATGCAATTACTTTGGAATCTTAAATTATACTGTATTCTCCTTGTACAGAAATAGGGCCTGATCCTGCAACCCTTACTCAGAATGTAATACACACTCCTACCTAGTGAGATTGATAAGATTACTAACCTGTGTAAGGGCCGTAGGATCAGACCCCAACTGTACTATAAAGCCCGTCCTTCCTGCCTACATGACTGCAAAAATCACATTAAAAATCAATGGAAAGTTTGAGATGCAAAAAAAATGCAGGCCTGGGTCCTATTTCTGCATTCTCCAAAGATAAGGGGGCATGGAAGAAGTACAAGGAGGATAGAGTGACATTTTGCATTATGGGCCACATTGTTAACCCATTAAACTGAACTGGTGAGCAGTTGCTCACACAAGGTGTCCTATTGATTTCAGTAGAACTGCTCATGAGACTGACTTTGCACCAGTGGGAACAGAAGGCAAACAGTCTGGCCCCATATGAATGTGTTTCTTGGGGAAGTAGGAATGTTCACCGTTGTTCTGCAGAGATTTTAATTTTGGTGTATTTTGTTTCTCGGTGCAAAATAATCGAAAAAAGGCACTTTCTATTAAAGCCTGTGTAAAATACAAATCAACAATGACTATAAAATGTGAATGCTTGCAGATATAGGACATTTTTACAGAACAGCTGAAAGCCAATTAAAGTAAATACTTTGTTATATATATAAACGTATATATAACATAATATATATTTCTGCACTTGGCCTTGTTCTTGTGCTTTAAAGAAAATCTTGGCTATAGGGAAAAATTCAGTTGGTTACTTTTGTCACGGTTTGATCATTAAAATAACTCTTTAGAGTTCAAAATACTCCCTAGTGGCAAAATATTCAGAGTCGAATTCGTTTAGGGCATCATCTAAAGTCCTTTTGAAGATAATTGACAGGCTCCTTCTGACTTCAATGAACTTTGAATCAGGCCTTTGATTACTATTAGATAGTTAAAAGTGGTATTTCCAAGAACCAAAACTTATTGAAGTCATTTAAGTGAACAACTAGACAAACAGAAGTTTGTCAGCAACTTTATTTAAAAAAAAAAATCGCACGACAAACTAGAACCAAGACCAAAATACCATGTCCACTGTACATCATTCATTATAAAACAAACATACACCACATTTGTAGTCTACCAAACAAAGAGTGTATTTTCTTTAAAATTATATAGTGCATGCTTTTAGATTCATGCTTTCAATATTTATTTTACATTTTCTATTCAAATATTTTTCTGTTATAAATAATTGCAACTTGATCAAATTGTGTACCTGTTATCCTATACGATCCTATCCAGTACTGCAATGGGGTTTTATTTGTTGTTTTTTTCTTTTTAGACAGGAGTAAGCACATCTGAAGTGTAAGTAAAGTGTACAGAGGCCAGACATGTCTCCAGAATGGTAACTACCGTCCGTACCTAGAACTTGGAATGCTAGAACAAGTGGCAGGGAAATACATAGAAAAGAATTGTTTCCAAAAGGCACAATTTCCTCGACACAAAGGTACAATACAAAATAGATGGCGGCTAAAACATTGGTGCCCAGGAGAGCGGTGCTTGTTGCGTGTGGACTCGTGCTGACTAGGATTAAACCCCTTGCGGGCTCATGCTCTGGCAGTTCAGAGCATTGAACGGAGTGAGAGTGGATGGTTAAAAATAAGCACCCCTTTCTTTCCCCATCCGCAAGGGTTTGTTTCCGAGCCCCCTTCAATACGGTCCCCCCTGTAATTTACCTAGGAGGGCAAAGCCCGCCGAAGTGTTTCAAAGCTCGTGTAATCAGAAGCGGATCTGCGCTGTGACAACCCCCACCCCGGTCGCCGGATTACTGATCATTGCTCTTGCAGCTGGTTTCCTGGTCGCTCGGGTCATCCGTGAAGCAAACGTCCACTTCGCTCTCGTTGTCAGTCTTTTGTTCCGGCTCCTGGGGCTGGTAGCCGGGCTCGCTTTTGTCCTCGGCCGCCTTGTGGAAGCTTTGCCCGGGGTGCCTGGATTTGACGTGGCGCTCCAGGTCCCTGCGCCTGACCAGCACCTTGCCGCAGAACTCGCAGCGGTAGGGGGTGTTGCCCTCGGCGTGCAGGCGGATGTGCTTGTTGAGGTTGCTGGGGTCGCCGAAGGGCCGCAGGCAGACCTTGCACTTGAGCGGCTTGTAGCCGGTGTGAGTCCGCATGTGGATCTTGAGGCCGTACTTGCGCGAGTAGAGCTTGCCGCAGTAGAGGCAGAGGTGGCCAGTCTTGGGCTTGCCTCCGGCTGGGCCGGCGGCGGCGGGCTGCAGGCTCTCGAGGCGGCCGCGGCTCTTCTCGGCCGCGATCTCGGAGAGCTGCTGGGTGTGCATGGCGATATCGCGGTCTATGCCGGCCAGCTCGGCCGGGTGGAGCCCCGCCGCCGGCCCGCTGAAGTAGGCCACGGAGTCCGGGTACTTGAGGAGGTTGCCGAGGTGCAGCTTGAGCGGGTAGCAGGGGGCGCTGTAGAGCAGCTCGCCGTTGTAGAGGGTGAAGGGCACGAGCGGCAGGTTGCACTCCCCGGGGTAGGCCTTCAGCCCCTCCAGGGCCGGCAGCGAGAAGCGCTCCAGGTGCAGCCCGGCCCCGGCGGGCAGCGGCGCGTAGCGGCTGGGCGGCAGGCCGGCGTGGGGCAGCCCCCGCTCCACGTGCTTGAAGGCCGACGTCTCCTCGAAGTGCGAGAGCAAGGGGAAGGCGCGCAGGCCGCCAGCGCAGGCCAGCACCGGGGAGGAGCCCTCGGCCGGGTGCCCGCCGCACTTGGGGTGGGGGGCCAGCGCCTCGGGCCCGCCCCGCCCGGCCCTGCTGCTCCCCAGGGCCTTGCAGAAGCCCAGCCCGCCGGCCTTGCCCTCGTCTGCTTTGGAGAGGCCGGCGGGCCTGAACGCCGACCTGCCCCCCGGGTAGAAGCTCAGGCCGTTGCTCCCCGCCGAGCTCCCCACCAGGCCGAGGAAGGGCCCGTGGCTCCGCCCCGAGCCCACGCTCATGTCCAGGGCTCGCTCCTCCTTCCCCGCGGGCCTGCGGAGCGGCCTCAAGGGCGGCGAGGCGGCGGATTCCCGCTTGATGCTCTCCCGGGCCGCCTGCTGCAGGCTGTGGGGCCTCAGGGGAGCCGACGCGCCGGGGAGTTCGCCCGCCGCCGCCTTCGGGGAGAGGCTGAAGAGCTCCGAGGCGCGGGCATGGTCGGGGTGGTGCAGGAAGCCACGGCCGTTGTTCAAGACGCAGTGGAAGTGGACGTGGGCTTTGAGGCTGTTGGGGTATTTGAACGTCCTCCAGCAGTACCAGCAGATGTAGCGCTCCTCCCCTAGGAAGAGAAGCGGAGCCCGCCGTTAGACAAACAGTGGCCTCCCACCCGTCGGAGTCAGCCAGGGAGAGGCCTGTGCAAACCCCTGGTACCGCAGCAAAATGGCCCACGATGGCCCCGGGACTCCTGCATTAGACAGGCCAGGCACGCCCTTTAAAGCATTGCTAGGAAGGGCGCAATGGAAAGTAATGCTGCTCTCACTAGCTGCCCACTACTTTTGCTTCTTTCCCGCAAGCTGCACGGTAAAGGCCCGATCCAAAAGCCATTGAAATCAATGGGGGGCTTTGGTTAACTGCAATGGTTTGGATCGGGTCCTAGCTGCAAACGGGGTCTTCCCACTTCTGCACCCGCCCGCCCAGCGCCTCCTCTAAAGCCTCCTTTAGGGACTGGAGTGCTGACACAACTATCTGGTTTGCCTTTTCAAGCTGGGTCACAAAAGCCTCTTGGGCCAGGAACTGAGCTGGGCTGGCCTGGGCTGAGCAGAGCTGGCTGGCTGGAGGTGGACTAAACTGAGTTTGGACTGGGCTAAAGTGGGCTGGGGGAAACGAGAGCAGCTGTGGCCTTAAATCGTCTGTCGCCAGGCCCATCTGTTGACGTTCGCAGAATAGGTAGCGTATGTCGAGGAGTTGACTAAACTGAACAAAGGTCAATCTAATGATCGTGAGCTCCTCATTACCGGGCGAGACAATCTCCTCTATGTATAGGCCATATGTAATCATTCCTTTTCAAAGGACAATGCCCTTTGTGCCCCATCCCTAAACATTTAGGCTTCCCTGAAGCGGAACAAACCGAAATGGCCATGTTTGTGTTATGACTTCATGTTACTTTAAACTTAGACTTTTCTTTCTCTTCCTTCTGAGGAGTAAAATAAAACCTGGCCTGTTTTATCAACCCTGACATTGAAACATATCTCTGCAGGAGATTTTTTTTAAATATATAATAGTCTCTCCTACTTACCAGCATCAAAAACTTACAAATTAGACATTTCAAACAATTACAAAATCATAATAGTAGTAGTGCAGGCTCTGCATTACTGACTATCCCTAACTTTATAAAGAATCCACTAAAAAGGCAAAGTTGTGGAACTGAGCAAGTAAAATAGGATATGTTTTCAAGATTGCTGGAATCCTATTAAAATATTGATGAGGTATCTTTACAGGCAACCTTAAAAGTGGAGTAAACAAACACCAGAGATTTCTCCTTTGGCCTTTTAAGAAATATCATTGAAACATAGTTCCAGTGTGTGTTAAAATGATACATTAACTTGAAGCAAAGCACGGAAGAGTGCAAGAGAAGCATGTAAAATGGTTGGGTTGTTAATGAATAAGTTCACATGGAATTAGCACACTAAACAGCCTTTTAAAAATGACTTTTAATTCAGGAATCAACCAGTGTCAGTTCATTCATTCAGTATCATTCAGGATAAAATAGAAGTCTTTCCACCCCAACCCCCCATTCCCCTTTGGAACACTTTCATGCACACTGAATAATGAAAGCACAGAACAAAACATGGGTTGCGTATTTTCTCTTCTGGTAAGTATTATGTAGTTTCTGTCATGCATAGCTCTCACTAGCTTGCCTTGAAGTGAGTGATCTTTATGGATCTATGCTGGAATCTTAAATCGGACGTTGTGTGTTTTTTTCGCACTGCTGGGCTGAGGTGGGTGGGAGGGAAGAGGCGGAGTGTGTCTGCTGAGGCCTTAATTGCTCACTTGCAGTGTGTCTGACTCTGATCCATTTCATTAATCCTACTACTGTACATTGAGATACAGGTAAACTAGCTTTAAAAACGAAAAGGCTTGCAGTTAGAAACAACCTCCACAGCCTAATAAGCCTATTGTGTTGATTTAGAAACTTCTACTTTTTGTCTCTTTTCAAAGAAGTTGTGTGGGTTTTTATGTTCTTAACAAAGTAGTTGCAATACCAACTAAGCTTTGTTCAAAACGCAAACGTATCCTGAATAAAAACCAACTCTTTCCAAGCAATGGGCTATTAAAAAGAGCCTTGTTTATAATGTTACATCAGTTTAAAACTACATTGATCTAGTTAAAAACTTTGTTCAACAAAATCGGCTGTCTAGAAGTTTTCTTCTTGCATTTTTTCAAAATGCTATCCACAAAAGTGCATAGGTGCTGGAACTAGGGGTGCTGTTGCACCCCCTGGCTTGAAGTGGTTTCCATCAGATACCGTGTTTATAGTTTGGTTCAGCACCCCCACCATACAAATTGTTCCAGCACCCCTGCAAAATTAGTAATAACTACACTTACATCTTGTTCCATTTATTATGCCCTCATACTGTATTGATTAATCTGAAACTTCAGTCTGGACGTTGGGAAACAACTGATTTTCAGAATAAGATTGCATCATATGTGCTATATTTAACAGTGGATTAGAAAGCATATGAAATAAGCATATGTATTTTTACAGTGCAGCAGATTCTGCTGTCCTTATTCTGAAAGAGCAGTGCTGTGGTAGTGTACTCCCATTGGAATTAATGAGATTACTTGTGGAGTAAGGTAATATTCAAGGTAAGTGTACGCAGCAGACAGAGTACTTAGCGGCATTTCACTTTTAATGCAGATCAGTATAGCAGGCTTCTCCCGGTTCATTGATTTTGTTGCAACGGGTCAAATTCTGCAGGCCTTAATCGGGGCAGTAGCCCCACTGGCTTTAAGAATTTGACACAGAGTTTATTTCTCATGTTGCAGTATTGTAATAGAAATGATTTCACTCTCTGTAGCGTCACCTAAACTATCAATGTTAGGTACTATTGTAATAGTGCCTCTCAATATGTTAAATAACGGGCTCGATACTGATATTTTTTTGAGTGCTCCAGGGCCTGAATAAGCTCCAGGAGACGATCAAGCCCTTCCTCCTTAGGTAGGGCACTGATTTATGTGGAAAACCTGAGCAAGAAGTGTGTAGACAGTGCTGATCGGGCTTCTGATCTGTAGGAATCATATAATCCTTGTGCGCTGCTCATTTCGCCTTTGAACAAGTCTGTTCTATTAGGCTCTTTATTCAACCTAATCTGTGCAGGGAAATTTCAGAGCAGCAATGAATGTATTCACGCTACAAGCAGAGTGACTAAGTAGACCATCACCAAAAGCAATTTTCAAAACGAGCTTCAATCTGTTGCCTTCGTTTTCACTAGTAAGAGTGTGTTACGGTTTTGAGAGATTTGTATGAAATACTCAATGTAACTGCTCTTAGAATACAATTCTACATGCAATGAAACCCCACGTCAACTACAAAATGCCTGCGCATGGAAAACAGCACATGGAAATATGCTAGCTATCAGATTCATAGGAAACCATTTAGACAGATAACTGAAATATTCTTCCTACGTCATATTTCGAAACATACGTTTTCCCCCTTTCAGAAACTACTGGATTAGTAATTTTAAAACATCGTTTATGTTTACACTACAACTTCACCTAAAAGCAAGTTGCAGATTAAAATAATTTATCCAAGACTGATGCATGCCAAGCGCTAATTTGCTAGTGCACATATATAAACTGAATTTAACTCCCACATTATTTTTACTTAGTACATCCTAATTTGCGTAAACTGACCATTACCCTTTTAAAACGACTAAATGAATCTGAGTCGTCGCTGGAAATTGTCCCATATTTAACCTGAAAATGGAATCTGAAGCTGTAATCAAAGGGAAAAGATTAAAATGGTGTTTTAATAGAGCAGTAAGATAAATTATTGTAAAAATAGAGAATTATTGTTTTATAAACGATCTTAAAATCCCACTTTTCCTATCAAAATTATAATATATAGTCGATGTTGAAAACAATCTCGTTATCTGAATCCTCCAATATATTGTCAAATTCCTGGTTCCACTTATTTAAAAACAACTTTTATAAAACAAGCAGAAGGAACAGACGACTGGTTTACAGTAAAAACGGTGGCTGATTAACAATCGTAACTGTGCGGATATTATTTTTAAAGGATCTGTCTGCAAACACATATTTTACTTGCTTAGGTTTTCTAACTTCAGTTTTATACCACAACGTGGATGCTAATTATAACGTTGCTCTGAGGGGGGGAAAATTGCAATTGGGAAAACGGCATGAAGTTCTCCATTCGAAAAGGCACCTGTGAGTTGTACTGACTTCTACGCAGTACCTACTGAACAGAATAATAAAGTCCAAGTTGCTGTACCTTTCTCATCGTGTGTCGGAGTAGCAGTGATTGGGATGTCAAACCACTGAGCCAAAGAGTTTGAATACCACACGGTCAGCTCTTCCCCTGGCTGGACATCTCTAAGCGCTCTGTAGAAAATCTATTCAAAAGAGAGAAAACCTTATCAATGACCCTGTAATGCAACCCAGCGCTGGTAAAGAACATTCAGACAGAACGTTGCATGCAATCGAGAGAGAGAGATACCTGTCCTCCTGGTAGATCTGCAATAGCTTCCAGTGTCTGTTCTTGCGTGCTTCTGGCAGCCCGGATTAACCCTATCCACTCCAGAGCTGAGCCCCCGGCTTCATCTACTAATTCCCCTCTCACCATCCGTACCTAGAACACAGGCATCAGCCACTGTCATTTCCACACAGAATCGAAGCAAGACAAAACACAAACACAAATCCCTTATATAAATAAAGCCTAAACGTGCTTCTCACTGGCAACCTTTGCATCATCTTCCCGTCCAGGGAATCGTTGGTTTAAACAGTCAATATATAAAGGCCGAACAAGTATTTGGGATTAACAGCAAACTGTTTGATAGTGGTGAAAGAGAAAGAAGCAGCTAATTTATAAGAGCTAGATTTTGCCACCCTTACTCATATTGAAAGTACTGTACATTGAGATAAATGAGATTGCCCCTGGAGTAGGTTGCTACTCGTTGTGAGTAAGGATAGCAACATAGTCTGACTCTAAGAGCTGTAACTCTTTGCGTTATTGTAAGAACAATTCTGTGTAAGTAATTTCTCCGCTGGACAGCATTTGCTAAATTGTATCTTGTTCAACTTCTGAAGCTGCCTTTAGTTTTAATTTTTAAGCTCATTTTAAAATGCACAGGTAATATATAATATTCAGGTTTCTTAATGAGTGTGGTTTCGTGCCTTACGCCTATAGTGGAGCAGTTGTAAAATACGCGACTTGTCAAAAGAAAGGAGGGAGAGAGGAGAGAATTCAGCTTAGCTACAAAGTCTCTGAGCGTCATACTTCATAATCTGCTGGCCCATACAAAGAGAAAATGAAGTGCCAGCTCGCTGAATGACCATGTAATAAAAGTCAATTGAACAAAGCCGTCTAAAGAGAGAAACCAATGGAGCCAGATGAGAAATAAATTTGAGGGGGCTGGCAGAGCGTTTAAAAACAATTAAAGGGCATTAAAAATCCAAGCGGAATTTATGACCAACCTGTGCACTGGGGAAGTGTGGGAGAAGAGGGAGTGTTTGCCTTGTGGCCATCGCATCCATAGATCCATTTACAACACAGGCCAGTTGAAAACACTCTCTAGCAGAATTTGCAGGGGGTAACTAGCTCCTCTCCATTGCCTCCTTTTGTTTATAAGGGAAGATTTTGAAACTTTGAGGTGTCTGCTACTGGAAGCCTGAGATATTTTCCGCATTCCAGACTCATGGAATTAACATCAGTCAGGTCCATCAATTACACGCAACTATGTTGATTTCAGGACGTCTCTATTGTACATGAATTTGAGCTCTAAGCCACGGGTTTGCTTTCAATAGCTGGAAAAGGCTGGAGAAACCGCCCTTAACTCTGAGCCTTGGCTCAGCACAAGCATCTGGGGCTTGTGCTGTACCTGGAAATAACCTAGCCCCTGGAATATTTATAAACCAATCTCATTCTCCCATCCACCCGCGTCCAGCTCGAAAATGTACAAATTATTACTGGAGCTCAGATTTCGATACCGGGCGAAGAGAAGACGATTTTTAAAAATACAAATAAAAAGCAACAGCGGTGGTATCCAGTATGGCTTTGGCTGACCTTGTCGCTGTGCCCCATTGTGTAAATACCAAATAAATAAATATATCAACGAAACCATGACAAATCCAGGGACACTTGGACGGAGAATACGATTTCTCTGAACAGGTCAGTAATTACGTTTCAGAAAGACCAAAAGGGAGAAAGGAAGGAACAAATCACCAACAAGTTATCAAAGCAACAGCATCTGAGAGCATAGCCAGCGCCACAAAGCTGCAAACTAGCGAAACTTCCTCACACCTAAAACCAGGGGCAAGCACCTCTTGTTCAGGTTACACGGAAACAGGCTCTCTGCAATCACCGGCTGTGCAATGTGCCTCTCTATCATCCCTCTTCTCTTTGGCTTAATGAAGATCTCGAGGGCAGGGACATATCCTCTTGTCTGAAAACACCGCCACAGCCCCTTCACCTTCCCGCTACCAAGACCAGCCTGCCGTAACACTATCCAGCAATGCAGGGAGTGGGCAGGAAGGCTGGATAGGTTTTCTATACATTCAATTTCAAAGCCGTAACAAGGAATCTTGGAACACTTTATCAAGCGCTTCCCTTTCTTTCCTGGTACTCTGGCTTGTTCTAAAAGGCAGGATGAACCGAGGAGAAGGCAGCCTCTTCTCCGAAGTACAGATCCCCCTGAGTCACTGTCTGATCAAACAAGGTCCAGCAGTGCAGGAAATACCTTTTTTTTAGGTCCTGGCTCCCTGCGATCTGACAGGTACTTGCCCAGTTTGAAGATGCCCGGCACAGGACCCAGACGCAGTCCGGCTGGGATGCAACTTTCTGCGTTCACGCTGATGGCCAGAGCCCTGTTTGTTTGCATTGCTGCCTCTGGATATAAGGAATCAGGAACCCAAAGCACTTAACGGGGATGGAGTGACAGAGACAGCCAGCGAGCAGGATGAACACAGGCGTATCTCCGCCTGCAGAGTGACGCGGTGGTGTGTGCACGCCGGCTTTTCAATTGGAACAGGAGGGGTACCCCTTGGCACGTTGATGCTCTAGGGCGCAGAGTTTGGTGAGAGAGTTTAGCTCTTACAGCAGCTGCAGAGTTCCATCCAAGTGGGTCACGTGGAGCCTTTCCCTAACCCTCCTGCATAATCAAGTACTTTGAATGGCTAGCAAACAATGGTCCAGGCGACCTTCCCATTCCTAAAAATCCAATTTGTCAAGGGCAAAGAAAAGGCGCTGGTGAATCAAAGGTCTGGAGGGACCATTAATCCTCAGCATGGGGTATTGTCCCCGAGACAGTTACGATATTTTAAGTGACAAATCCACTGTATAATTTCTCCATAAATTTTACTTCCTTTTATTGTTCCTAGACAAACCAGTTTTGGAAAATAAGTGACTATTTTAAGTCTACTTGGCTGATTCTTTTGAGGTTTAATATACTTCAAAGATTTTTAATTCTCTTCCCTTGGCTTTATTGTAAAGAAGATTAAACAAAGAGATGGGGAATGTTTTGAGGACTTGTTAACTTCTATTGATTCCTGGCGTGTGCCATACAGAAATTGGGCAGGTACTTGATGGGAAAACACCAGAAAATACCTACACTTAAAAAAAAAAGACCATATTACCATTTCAGTGGATTTGTTTCAGGCCAGTAACCTATTTATAACAGCTCTTCTCCTTAACTTTTATTTTCTTCTGGGATGAATGGCTCAAAATATGAAGCATTGTTGCCCTTTTAAATCGCGAAGTGTTGCAGTTGTGAACACCGTGGGAATTTTTTAATTCGTGTTAGAGAAATTCAAGAAATGGATTCAAACACAAACAGACATCACAGAATTCTAAAGAGGATAATGTATGTTTTTGTACCCCTTCTAAATTAATACCTCTCCAGGTTATTTTTCCATATGCAAAATTGCTTCCACTGAGAATACTTTTTTAAAAAGTAAAAAAAAATGTAACTTAGCCTAGATTCCAAATGATCTGCACTTTTTGTAAAGGCTGATCGTGTTTTAATTACACAAACATGAAACACTGGTCTAAAAGTAGCTTACAAGTCCATTTGGAGCGCATAAAAACACTTGAGAGTGGGGTGGGGGGCGGAAGAACAAGATTTTGGAACGGGAATTTATCCTGATCCTTTAATTGGACACACACACACAAAAAAAATCCAGATGTGCACAAAAGACTAAAGAGTCAATAACTGAAACTTCTGTTTGCGCTTTTATGATTTTCCCCATTTCTAAATAGGAAGCTCACTGTAATATACGTGAAGTTGACCTAAACAGACTACATCTGAATGTTTCTTTCTTTGAAGAATAGTTGCATTTGCACATTTTAGACTTTATTTCCAATAGCAACTGCCCTCTTTTTTCCTGTAGTTTGATAAATAATCCAGTCCTAATCAGTTCAAAAACAAACTATTAAAAAGTTAGTCTTTTAGCTACAGCTCACGATAGGTTATATGAAACTGAGTAAATGCTATGCACTGCAGGCAATTATCTAGGCATTATATCTTATAGCAGATCGCTCTCAATATGTCATCATAAGGTTTTTAATCATATTTTTTGTTTACAGCAGCATTCATTATAATAAATACTAGAAGTGAGATAGCGCATTTTTCTCTAAAAGTATGTCATGTAATGGGATAAGCGGAAAAGCTCTTTAGAAATAAGGTGATTTTAAATGAGCCTCATAATTCTTAAATGTGCATGATCTGTGTTAGCATGACCTAAGTATATATGAAGACAGACATCGCAACACGCGGCGATATGATACCAATTAAGGCAGGCCATGTCTTTCAAGTTAATGCAGATCTTAACATGGCAGTTGATTATGCAGCTAGTTAATTTCATCAAACCCATCTTCTGTTCAGTGCAACAACAAATTGGTGTTTACTTTAATCTTAGGAAGCTGCCACATGTCAGACATTGAAATGTATTTGTATATTCACGTAAATTCATAAACTTTAAATATTTCTTCGGTTTAAACATTGCAGTGGCTAAATGGCTGAAGTCCAGAATCTTGCCTCTAGGACATGGCGTTAAATCCTTTTTTGCCTATTCTATTTTGTTATATGGCTACGTCCACAGAGATACAAACCATGGGTTAGATTGTGGCAGCACGGGATTTTTGCTGCTGATTGGAATGAGAGCAGAATCTGCCCCTGTTTAAATAACTAATGAAGAAACCCGGCCTAAGTGAAAGACGGGGAAACTGGCTGTGGCAAAATGCCTTCTCTAGTCCCAAATTGTTCCCCTGCACTAAATCAATGTAGGTCATGGATACAGTTTCAATAGTAACACATTTGCGCGCGCACTAGGCAAGCAGAAACAAATGTAACCTACGTCTCTGGAAACACTAATGATTATCGATCATTCCTCTCCATGGTGTAATTGTAGGGAACATTCTGAGAATAGGGTTTGGTGTGGACTGCAGCGGGGGTGGAAAAAAACCGAGATGACCCCTTTGATCAGCAGCATGAATGGGGGGGAAAGGATAAACAAGAAGTTGAGGGCAATAAATTTAAGCCATGAACATGTCCCTATAACCTCTGGCCTGGCGACTTTAGGATGACACTCAGTTTAAATTGCAAGAGCTGCAGAGATAGAGAGAGAGCTTTTAAGGAAACCAAGGTACCCTACCGCTCCATTTGGGGAGCTGCTCCATCCCCTCCTTAACGAGTCACAAAGCGTGAACGACACGCGAACAATTTTATCAATAGGACCATGTAAAGGCCGACTGTGAGGAAAGTTATTTATTAATATAGCCAATTGTGACTGGTTCCCATCCACTCAGAAAATAAAAGCCCCGCTCTGGAAGCATTCACACCAGTTCTCCAATTTTTATTCTGTCCTGTGGCTCAAAGTCGAAGTTCCCCAAGTGAAATAAATTGTCCACAAAAGAGGAAAGGAACCACATTTTCTTTTATTTTTCCTTCCCTAAAAAGGAAGGGTGAAACCGATCTAATGTGCCCACTGGAGCAAGATGCAGCATGAAAGGCCGGGTGTTAAAAGTAAAAGCAGCCTTTGGAGCAAATGGGATGGAAAATTAAATGAAATTAAATAGCTTGAACGACTGTATTGTCCCTTATTAAAAAGACACATTAATTACATGGTTTCAGCTTTATTCAAAGACAATGTTTAGACTCAATCAAAACGTTCCACTCTCGTTTTTTATATACTTAAGCTGGGCTGCTCGAAACACCATTAAAGTGAAATAACTTTTGCCCAGAGATTTCATGAAAGATATTTTAGCAGTCAGCCCTTATTTATGCCCACCGCTGAACTGCCAGTGCCCCTGCAGAACACTTTGGCACAGTGTTCTTTTTGATTTAACAGGTTGCCCCATAATGAAGCATGAATGTTAAGGAACAACAGTCATCCAAAGAGGCACAGTTGCAGAGAGCAATGTCCCACCAGGGAGCTCCATTCAAATCATCAAACTGCTCCAGCACAGAGAAGGTTCAACATTACATTCAAACCAGCATGAATGCCTGTATACAGGGCCAGCTTCATTATGTTGCGGAGAAATACAGTGGATGCTTTAACAAAATACTGCCCCTTCATTCAGTAGTCAATATTCTCGCAGTAAAATTAAGCAGCCAACTCCCCCATTGGCCCGTTTTAGTGATTTATCCATTTCAGAAAGGAGAACAACTACTCTGCGAGCGATGAACCTTGCAGACTGGAAATGATCAGCTGTAACATTTCAGATTGCACATGCTTTGATACGGTGCCACAGTCTTCGGCCACACACACACACACACACAGTATGCATGCAGTACATAGATCACAACACTCCGTATTACATGCGAGCTATTTTCCATGTCATAAGGCAAAATGCTCATTTAATACAGACCCGGAGTTTTTTCATAAATCGTCACTTTTAGTTTAAAACTTCCTTGGCTCCGGAGTATCCAAGCACAGTTTTAAGCGTATTTTTCTGTCTTATTTTACATTTATAATAATAATCGTAATCAGAATGAGTTGTTAATATTAATTATTACCTATGTGAGTCGGATTGGCAGAGTGAGCGGACAGGGGTAAGCGCTCAAGGTTCCTAGCAAGCTGTGCTGTGCAGACAAGATGCGGGTGGGATATTAAAGCAGCTTTTGAATAGTCATTAGGGTTCTATGGGAACCCCAGCAGATGACATGATCTCAATTTGGGATTCTTATTCTTAGGGGCAAGCAAGCTTCATTCGAGATCGGGTTAAAATACGTTTGGTGCTAGCTAAAAATTCCAGAGTAGGGTGGTTTTTTTTAAACCCAGTTTCAGCTGGAAGCGATGCTCGCCACATAAGGTATTCAAAATCCGTCTAAAGTTGCCTTTTAACCGGATTCTCCCCCCGAGCCCCCAACTTATCTCTTGGTTCTTTCGGTTGACATGGTACAAATAAAAGTCAGTAAACTTGTTGCTGAATTGCAATGTTTCGGTGTACCTTATAAATTCATACCTTTTCTCCCTCCATCGCCTTAGAATGAGCCCCTGTCTCAATTCGATTTTCCTTGCTGTTGGGCACATTTAGGAGAGACTCTATTTGTGAAGTTCATTTCTAGGCAAATGTATTCAAGAGCTGATTGGGATGAATAGAACCGTGTGTCAGCCGCCCCTAATTGGGATTAAAGCACTTAGGACCATATGCAGAGAGTGACAGAAATTCTCAGGTTTCATTGTATTCAGACTTCCACCCGCTTGGACACTCCTCCTAGAAAGGAGATTTATAAAGATTTCGGAGAGAAACTAAGGAAATAAAAGAGAGACAGAAAATGACCGGGCTAATGTCTCTCGGTGGGACTGCCAGCACAGCAAATGTTCATGACAGCCCCTGAGAAAAGATGATTAGAAAGAAAGCTGCAATGACATAATTGGACTCTGATGGGATGGCCAGCGGAGCAGTTTAATGGGAATCCTGCTCGGAAAGACATAGGGATTATTTCGTGTTGAGAGAAAACAAAAACAAAAACGAAAGTCTGATCTCTCTCACCCAACGTCCAATGACGCTTGTTTGTTCAACCCTACCAATAATACAAACATCTTCCAAAACAACCCGCCTAGCTAATGCTTTTCATAGTAGCAGGAAATCAACGAGGAAGATACACTGAGGGGAATCTCATGAGATGCAATTATACAGTAAAGGGTTAAAATTAACACAGAAAGGAATGCAAAGAGGAGTTATTTTAAAAATATAATTAGAAATGCCTTAGAAATATACACAGCAAGCATCACGGGACTGCTCTGATGCCTATAAAAGCAATAAAATGGGAGACTTCCATTGATTTCAGTGGGCTTTGCATCAGGACCTATGGGACATAAAGCTCGTATTGGCTGATAAAGCCATATGAAAGATTGACAAGTGAGTTTTGAGATCCGACTGTCGGCCTCCTGGAAGCGGTATGAGTTATTCTCCCGTTGATCTGACAATTGGAAAGGGAGGGCAGAATAGAGAGCTAGCTCTCCCACTATGAGACGCTGTCGATTTGTTACTTTCGCCTGTAAACATAGATGTCGGACTATTTAATTCTTCCTTCACCGATGATGACCTTCCGCCAGGCACTCGCAGCAACACCCAACACCGCTCGTGTCAACAGACCCCAATACCGACCAAAGGGGATTGCCCATGTTGGTCAAAGAGAGGAAGAAATGAGAAAGGCCGTGTTATATTTGTGTACGTATTTTCCCGGCATTTTATAATGAAATCTAGTCCAACCCTTCTATTGGGTGGCTAGTTCATGCTGAGAACCGAAGATGCTCTTAGTTACCTCCCTTTTCCTAGCCCACCCCTCATTGCCCCGCCTCTCTTTTCCCATCCTATTCTGGGGTCTGATTATTATCAAGAGAGAGAATAGGGGCTGCAGCTATTGATTTTCCGATTCCTTAAACTCTTTCCATAACTGAAGAGCCATAACTTTTAAGAAGAAAGGCATCTGAGACTTAAAGGGTGAATACGGTTTAAAATCAATAGGCTGAAAAATATCAAATCGCAGGGCAGACTCGTCACTGATACAATCTCCCTGTTAGGCTGGAAAACTTTCGGTTGTCAATTGACTTCACCGTGGACCGGTGGGTTTAGCTCAAAGAGGACATCCACGCAGCTTTGATTCACCCGTTTTGTGCTAAATCCTGATCAATATACTCGGGCAGCAAGAACCAGGAACACAACAGGCCCGATCCTGAATTCCTTCATCAGTCAAGATTCCCATTTAAGTAGATGGAAGTTTTGCCCGCATAGGGGCGGCGTGAAGGGGATCAGTTCTGGAATAACAGGGGTCTTTCTCGAGCCTGATCGTCTTCAAATCAGGGGATATACTTGCAGTACCCATTTTATTGCGGATTTAAAGTTCTCAGACTAAATGAACCCGCTGGTCAGTCGTGATGGTTTTCATTTGCTCCTACTGAAATCAATAGGAGTTATGCCTTTGACCAGAGGATGAGCAGGATCAGACATTCCGCCGCTGATAAATGAGTATAGCTTCATTGAGGATTCAGACGATTTATGTCTAAGTTTCTCATCCACTAGAGGAAAATATTCCCATAGAAAAAAATGAATGATTCTCCTTTTTTTTTTTTTTATCTTACACAGGATTCCTAAGTCTGAGACCAGCAAAGTCTATATGTCATAGTCAACAGAGGATTTTTTCAATCGCCCATTGCCCATATGTTACCCTTATTTTGAATCGATCTAAGAAAATAGATGTGAGTTGTGTATGTGGCATATATACAATGTGGCATATATAACTGCGAGTTGATTCCCAGCACAGAAATAGCTCTCTGCCTACCCCCAGAACACAAAAAGAGACAAGTATTTTAGATGAGTTTTATTGACTGACAAAACAAAGGTAATGAGTTTGAGAGAGCGGAATCGTTTCACGTCTTTCAGTTCAGGGACAGCCACGAACCTGTAATGCGGTTACAGGCTGACTCGAGGGAGGGATTCCGAACAGAATGTTTGGAAAAAGGAATCTTGCTATTTCAAAAGCTCGGAATCTATAGTGTATATCTCACTCCAGCGGCAGAGACAACGTATGCAAAAGTGATTGTGTGAATGGTTTAATTTTTCTCTCTGGTGGGTTCCCAACCCCACCATCCCTTTAACTTCACTTCACGTGGTGTGAGGGAAGAGATTATAGGATTTACTCCTTCTCATAACACAAGAATTAGGGGTCACCAAAAGAAATTAATAGGCAACAGGTTTAAAACAAACAAAAGGAAGTATTTCTTCACACAATGCACAGACAATCTGTGGAATTCTGCCAGAGAATGTGAAGGCCAAGACTGTAACAGGGTTCAAAAAAGAACTAGATAAATTCATGGAGGATAGGTCCATCAATGACTAATAGCCAGGATGGGCAGGGATGGTGTCCCTAGCCTCTGTTTGTCAGAAGCTGGGAATGGGGGAGTGGGGATGGATCACTTGATGATTAACCTGTTCCGTTCATTCCCTCTGGCACCTGGCACTTGCCACTGTAGGCAGACAGGATACTAGGCTAGATGGACCTTTGGTCTGACCCAGTATGGCCAGGCTTATGTTGTGTTCTTACAGACCCGGTTCTGCTCTCATTGAAATAACTGGGAAATTTGCTGTTCGGTGGGAGACGGCTTCACGATCATTTATTTGCTTCCTTAGGATTTGGCTCTTGGTGCATCTGCAGTTCTTGGCCTTAGGAGAAGCGTGAACAATGTACATTGTGCCGTTTGTTCCAGATAGTATGGAGCCCTTGAGAACCAGTACACTCTATTCTTTTGTGAGGTGTGCATGATATGAATACAGAAAAAAAAAACAGACAAAGAAAGAAGTTTTCTGAATGCTGCCTACAAAAAGGGCCAAGTTCTCTGCCACTGTAAACGGGCAAAACTCCATGAGGGTGAGAGGAGCAGCCTTACAGTTTAGCCCTAAAACTTCAGGCCTGTCCCTTACTCCTCAATCTCTGCATCACTCTCTCCCACTCGCGGAGTAACTGCCACGCTGTTCCTCCCCCCCCCCCGACCCTGAGCGATTGCAGAGATGGGCCTGCTACAGAGGAAAATACACACGCGGGCGGATCTCACGGTTTAAGCAGGGAGTTGAAAGAGTAGCCATCAGGCCACGTATTATTTTTTGTACCACACCCAAACTAGATTGTGTAGAGTAATTTATACAGCGATTTACGGTCATATACTAACAGTACTTAATAATTGTTCAGGCAAATCAATCACATCCATATATCCGTAGTTAGGTTCTCGAAACCCAAGAGCGTGGAAACCATACGCTAACTATCATAGACAAATATTACACATAAAAATCACATGGCATCTAGCTAGCTACCTATGTCACCAAATAGGCTGTTAATAGGTTATTTTATAAGTGCAAAGAATTCTCCAGCTCAAACATTAGCATTTTTATGAGTCCTAACTGAGAACAAGATACAAACCTACGGCCACTTCCTACAGTCCTTTCTTCAGTCTTCACTCAGACAGAACTCTCATTGACCTGAGTGTGAGTTTTACAGAAGTTCCTGACACTGTATTATCATGCCGAAGAAGCGTTCTCATGATGAAGGAATATCATGAAGGTGCATTCACACCAAAGCTAGTAGTCCCAAAAGGGGAAAGCGTTTTTTTTCCCTTTCCCCGCACAGTGATCTAACTGGGATTTGGTGATTTTTGGAATCCTTTGACAGCTCGACGTTTGTCTAGGTAATAATCTGTCTTCGGTGTGATTTCCTTTTAAATTTTCCTGACAGCTCGGCTACAAGTTATATGGATTGTTTATTGATCCAACAGCATATATACTGAGCATGATAAATATGCATATATTTATGCCATAACTCATTAGTATGATCTTTTGTGCGATGATGGTTCGCACTTGTTGAATGGACATCTTGACGAGCATTGTAAACCTAACAATGGCCAGTTTCTAAATGAGCCATACGACATGCGCTCTTCTGACAATGTATCCGGGTTGTTTTTGTTGCATATTATGAACTCTACTCCAAATAAATGGCTCCGTTTTGTATCCCTAGCGAACACTAATGAGAAATAGCATCTAAACAGCTGCAACTAGTTAATCGTCTGAAAAGACAGAATGTCCGGTCGTGCTTTCCAATACCCCCTTGTATTTTCTGCAGTCAGAAAATGTGTTCATTTACGCAGAAAACAACGTGAAATCCAGATCTACACCACATATCTCTTTTTGTCATTTGCTTAAGCACCATATACTGCCCCTAAGGGTCATACCTAGCTATCCATGCAGCCTAATGTTGGGAAACACCCGGAGTCCTGGAATCTCAAGGTCAAATTTAAACAAAGTCCTCCAAGCCCTTCCTTTCAGCGGAGAATGGACTAACTAAGGTGAAGTTTACTGATTGAGATGAGACCTTAAAACACAGTCCTTGGCTTTTCTGTGTAGTGGACATTAAAGATCTCATGACACTGTTTACACAAGGTAGGGTTTGTCTCAGCGTTACTGGCCATCATTTCTGGGATTGGGACCTGTCTAAAAACCTGAAACCAACCGGACACGAATGCACACTATAACTAATAAATAAACCGTGGGGTAATATTCTGAGGTCCTCCACCAGATCAGATACAACCGAGTTTGTGGGGAAGGGCCGTTTTGGAATAAAAATTGACAGAATTCCATACCCCACACAGTTGCCTTTGTATCCTGCTCCCTTTCCCGGGCTGACTCAAATTTGGGGAATATAAATTACAGTTGAACTTTGATTACACAGTATGTGAGCTCGAGCCTCCTCTGACGTATGAGCGATAGAAAGCTGTCTGGCCATTCACATATTTTGGTATTTTCGTGGTAAATTAGATACAAATGCAAAATCCAGGATCTAACGAGTCAAATTCATACCTAGTGCAACACCACAGGATGAATTTGTCCCTTGAAATATAATTATAACATTCCCTGGAAAATTTGGCACTCCTTCAACTCAGGAATAGCTAACATTGTTCCAGGCAAACATGTTGGGCATATCGTGCACAACTGCTGTACTCATCATTGGAGTTAAGCAAGTCAATCAAAGGCAAAGTATGCCCCAAATGTATTTGCTCCTTTCAACTATGTGTTGTTGATCCTATATCATTTATTTTAATGTAATTGTCTGTAGTACAAAGTGTGACCGGACATAGCAGGATGGAAAGGGTTTAGCTGCAACATGGCAATAAATGTCCGATTCCCGCCTTTGAATGCCTGCAATGAACGCTTGAAGTCAAAACCACATACTTTGCATTTCTTCAGTTGTAATATTATAATCATGTTTAGACATGTGATTCCTTGTAATTCAACCAAAAAGAAGTCTAAGACATAATTACATCAAAAAATGTATGAATGAATGATATAGAACAAAGCAAATATTTATCTACAATATCCTACCAATGGAAAGCTTTAAATCGAGCCCATTGGAGTCAATGGGAATCCTTCAATTGATTACAATAAGCTATAGCTCAAACTTGCAGCCACTATCTCTGCATAGCCTCCTGAGAAGACCATTCGACATTCTGCTGAAATCCCAGGACCCCACTAGCTAGTAAAGAACATGTTCTCACGTGACAACCCTGGTGAAAACTATCATTATATTTGCCTTATTTAAAACAAATGACACAGCTGAGAAATTTTCAGCAGCGGAGTGTAGCAATATCCAGATACCTCGCAGTCTTCCAGCCAATCAAACAGAATCCGCGCTGTTCTATACACAACTTTAAATAACCCGGGACAAACATTGATTGTGGCTAATAGCAAGGACTGTATTTATCTGACTGCATTTTTTGGTTTGTTAGTTTGCAGTTGTTTTTTGGTCTTCACGGATGAGAGAGACATTGGTACTGGGGCTTTTTTAAACTGTTTGCATTTTATAAGCTGCTTACATTTTCTCTCAGCCAGCATGTCTGATGTCAAGAAGTCTCATAAACTGCTAGGACTAGAAACTGGGTGTTCTCCATTCAGCACGGTTACTCCCTTGCCAAACTACTTTACTTCTCCGTCCTTCCTTAATTCTCTCGTGGCCTCTTCTCCCTGTTCCTACAGCTGCCTTCCACTTTATAATCCTTCCTCTCTGCACCGCTTTTTGATGAGGCTTTGAAAAAGAAGATTGATGCTATTTGATCCAAGTATCTTTTACTTGTCCTTCGCCCTCCTGATTGCTAACCTTCCTTGCCCCACCGTACCTCATTCCTCTCAGTCTGGTATCTTCTCTGCATGCAGGGGCGGCTCCAGGGCGGCACGCCTCCGGAGGGTCCACCAAAGCCGCGGGACTGGAGACCTGCAGAGCGCCCCTTGCGGCATGCCGCCGTGCTTGGGGCGGCGAAACGGCTAGAGCGGCCCCTGTCTGCATGCCCTCTCCTCTGTCCTCAAAAGGCCCTTTCTTGACCCCATCTGCCCCCATTCTTCTTTCCAACACCTGTTCCTCTCCTGTGCCTCTAATTTGGAACATACTTGCTACTCACACTGCCCTGAATACCTCTCCCCAAGCTCTTGCTTTGCTCCTAACATCTGGTTTTTGCTCCTTACCAGCCCATGGCATTTTCCTCATCAGTTACCAGTGACCTTTTCTAGGCCATACCTCAAGGCTTCTTCTCCACCCTTATCCTTGATTTATCCACTACCTTTAATATTACTCTGTCCCGGAAGCTGCTTCCTACCTTTCCTGGTTCTCATCTAACCTCTCTGGCTGCACCTCCCTCCACCACATTATTGCTGCCTCCAAGGGATTTCTCCTCTGTTCTCTCCTCTTCTCCTTCTACGCTCTGACCCTAGGCAACCTCCTCCTTTCCTGATCTTTAGATTATTCTATGATCAAATCTATGAATGACCTCACGATAGGAGAAAGAGCAATGGCACAAAATGACCGAGCCAAACCCCAAAGTGACCTGGAGAGGTTGGAACAATGGAAAGTGCCAATAAATGGGAGAGATTTGGTACTAATAAATGTCAAGCCCGGTATCTAGGGAGAAGAAATAAACAGCAGAGATACAAAATTTTAGGACTAACCAAGGATCCGCACTCGTATTACAGATTGGTTATTTTCATTTTGTCTCTCTAGTACTGTCCTGTTAGAGCTTTATGCCCGTCATGACTGATTGACACAAATAAGAGAACCTATTCATAGAAACACTGTTCCACTATATAACTGATCACCGGTATAAAATTGCAGGTTGGATGCATTGCTACGGATGCATTCCAGGGATGTACACAGCACGAGTGTGTACACAGCTCAAGAAAGGGTTCTTTTCCCGTCAGAAATTACATCCTCATTAGCAAGGTTATTCTAAAAAATAGATACTAATGGTTCTGTGTAGCATTCCTCACTCAACAGAAATTCCTATTGACTTCATCAGGGGTATATCTAAGTGTGGAGTAATGAGTAAAGGACTTTGATCTTCCTTTGTAAAATCTTCCTTCTGTTAGATTTTGCAGATTTGTTTATGACTGGCAAAGAATAGCAAATGCGGGCAGTGGGTCTGATCCAAAGCTCATTGAAGCTAATAGGAGACTTTCCACTGGCTTTCATGGAGTGTGGATCAACCCCAGTGTGAGGCCAGTTGAAACGCAGAGTGAAAGAAACTGCTTATTTTTGACATAGCTAGCACACGCTTAACTGAAGCTTTTACGTGTATTATTCAAAAACATAACTTAAAGGCCAACTGGTGATTAGACTAACATAGATGTTTCACAAATGTGCCAGGAAATATTTGTGAATTTTTTTGTGTCCGTTGATACATTTGTTTTATGCCTCCCTAATCCCTTGAAATACATTTTATAGAGGTATAGTTTCTATTTTAACTCCTTTAGAGTATTGTTATGGCATTTTAATATGTTGTATTACCTCAATGGTCTGATCCTGCAGCTTTGAGGCAGACAAAACGATCATTCATATCAATATGATTTTTCCTATATAAAGACGGCATGCTGGGACTCTTCTGATTTGAATATTTTCACGGATTCTCTCTGTTCAGACTACTTCTCCGAAAATAGTGGAGAGCTTGATATTTTCAAATCTGTTGTTGAATCTTATTCAGGGATAATAAAATTGTAGAAGGACACACGAAGCTAAAATATATAACCAAAGAGAGCGCATTCTGTCAGTCTTCCCAACTCACATAATCCCTCTGCAATGTTTCGCTTCATTCTTTATACACAGTATACCTTCTTCCTTAAGAGTTTATCGGGATTGTCATATCTTGTAGAATAAATATTCTATTTTCTGAGTAATTGTAGCTATAATATGAAACACTTAATTTTCTGATAACCTTCGTTCTGAACAGCAGCATAATACAAAATATTATTACTGAATATTCAATAATAATGCTATTATTGAATTATTGATATCTCACCGGTTTGAGAATTAGCCTGCTAAATCCAGAGTTGTGAGTTCAATCCTTAAGGGGACCATTTAGGGACCTGGGGCAAAAAATTGTCTGGGGATTGGCCCGGCTTTGAGCAGGGGGTTGGACTAGATGACCTCCTGAGGTCCCTTACAACCCGGACGTTCTATGATAATCCACCTAGCTCTTATATAGCGCTTTCATTCAGTCAAAGCACCTTACAAAGTAAGTAGAATAATCCCAATTTTACAAATGGGGAAACTGAGGCACGAGGATGCACCATAACTTGCCGGAGTGGCCAGTGGCAGAGCCTGGGGCATGTAACCCAAATTTTCTGGGTCCTATTCCATTGATTTCCTTACTATAAAGAAATGTGCATTTAAATGCTGTGCTGGGAACAGATTGAGTATGATTTCACCCGACTCATATTGAATTCAGCACTTCATCTGAGAAGAGCCAGGGAAATGAAACAGTACGAGCGGGGCGGGGGAGAGAGAGAGAGAAAGAGAGAGAGAATGATAGCTGCTGCAAGGAAGATTTCTTTCTGTAGCGGCACCAGAGAGCAAGACAGGGCAGGCTGGCTGGCTGGTAGTGACCTAAATGGGGAAAGTGATAGGTTTTGCCAGTAAGACGAAGAAATGGCTGTGAGAGCTGGATTTTTAATGAAATCGTATAATGCTGTAAAGGGTTTCATCATTTTCTGCTTTGCAAGACATGACTATCAGCAAGGACAAATGGAAGTTTTGCAAAAACCCAGCTATCAGAAACTGTTCATTACACTCTGGTAAACATTTCCTCATGGTGAAATAGTCGGGAGGCAGGGAAGAAGCCGAGTATTTTTCTAGTATATGCAGCTCTCTAATTAATGAATATGACAAACTGAAGCTTTCTCCTCTGGTTCCTGCTTAAAGTGACTTGACTTCTTTTTAATAAGTAGAAATATCTGAAACAGGAAACTAGATGGATATATAGAGCAACCCACCTTACTTCTAATGTATAGGCTCTGTGGCTAAGTCTATTTTCAGATCTAATTTTAAAGTACACCAGGAGGAAGTATAATGCCTTTTTCCTTCATTCTTGTCATATTTTTCAAACAGAAAAAATCTATTGATGATGACAGTTTTGTGGTAAGGAAGCTAAAACAGTTCATAGGTATCATCTGTCAGGAGTCATTTTCCTTGTAATTTAATTAGTTTTAATATAAATGTTGCTACCTCTTATTCATTGTTGTGCTACTTTTTTAAAATACCTAAATACAAATACTTAAAAATTGCTGCTGAGGCGCTGTCCTCTTCCCATCCAATGTCATTTCTGAATCGTGGTATTAAAATGTGTGTGGCACAGAGCAGAGTCTTTAAATCAAAAGTTTCGGTCTCTGTCTCTCTGACACTCTCTCTCTCTCTCTCTCTCTCTCTCTCTCACTCACTCTCTCTCTGGGAACAGCCTAACTAGAAAGAAAGATCTTTTTGCTACTTGAAAGCTTCTGCCACGGAATCTTAATTTAACAAATCTCTCGCCTTAAAATCTTTGCCAGCCAGGCTTGAAATAACCTGCATACAAAAAGACTTGATGCCAGCCAACTCTTGTGTTAAGGCGACGCTTGATAATTCTCAGTTTTAGACTCCAGGCTGGCTTCCTGTCCCTTGTTGCTTAATCCCATGAAGAAATACTAGCATTATATTTAAAAGCTGCGTATCCCCCAAGTCTTGCCAGTAGAAGGGAAGGGAAAATCAAGTTGGATGTGTAAAGCACCTAGCTTGACACAATCGAAGATCGCCAATAGCCTTTACTCACTGCAGCAGGACCCTGGGTTTCGGTGGACTGCTCATATGTGTGTGTACATGAATACAGATTTGCAGGATTGGGTCCACTAAAACATATTATTGCCTTCAAAATGGAATATACAGTATTACTGAATGCTCAGACCGCTTTCAAAAGAAATGTGACACACATTCAACACACACACACACACGCACGCACACTTCTTCAGAAAGCTGTTAATATTCAGCCAACACTTTTAAAGAATCGACCTGCCGTTTGCGGGCCATGTCGTGTTGCTTGCATTGATGCTCTTGGTTCATAAAAACATGTACATATGACGCTATATAGGTCTTTAATGCCCTTATTCCCAAAGGATAATCAGGGTTTAAACTTTGCACCTCGGGTGGAGGCGCCTGTGTCTGGATTTTCCACTGGTGGGTTGTTTTGTTTTTTGGCCTTGTATAGAAGACCAGATATTTATTATGTTCTGAAAATTATAACAAAAATCTGTCTCATGAGATGACTTCCCAACAGAAGAATATCTGCATTTTCATCACAAAACACCTGAAGCTGTCATTATGGACTATTGTGCCAGTGGTCATATCAAGTTTTGCTCTTCGTGGCCTTCATTTCACATAAGTATCAAAATTACAGACACTCACCTATGAATAGCCCCAACACACAACTGAAGCAAGCAAAACTCCGTTGTGTCATGCTGCTCTTAATGAAACTATTCCGATTGCTTTGATTCAGACTGTCCAGGCTGCCTTGGCAATTTGTGAGGGTTTACCGTATAAACACTGTAAGAGGTCATACTGTTAGTGTGAATAAGAACCATAAGAACCCAATACTGGGTCAGACCAATGGTCCATCTAGCCCAGTATCCTGTCTCTGGCAATGGCCAGTGCCAGATGCTTGACGAATTGAACAGAACAGTCTGAGTGATCCATCCCCTGTCTTCCAGGCCCATCTTCTGGCAGTTGCTGGTTTAGAGACACCTGGCCATGAGGCTGTTGACTAATAGCCATTGATGGAACTATCCTTCAGTGGACCTGTGGAATTTTGGGTAACTCTGCATGCTCTTCAGACCAAGAATTCACTACAATGGACCAGCACAGTGTCCCTCTGTATCTCACGTGCTTCCTTTGGACGTCAGTACTCAAAACTTCTGAGTTAAGACAAAACGATACATCTTTGAGCTCCTCATGGACCTCAGTATCCAAAAGGCAGAAGGGGAGGGAAATTGTCTGGACAGTTGAGGAATCCAGAATCAGGCGCATTATAAAACTTCTGATGATAATTACCGGTGTTGAATTAAAAAATCACCCTATCATTCAATAACATGTTCTTAGTTCTGATGACGGGGGAAAGCAGCTGTTGTTTCCATCATTAGAAGAGAGCATGCATAGGTCCAATGTTCAGAAAGAAATAAAGGTACATTTTTATTACGGGATCTGTTAGCACTAAACAAATGGCCTGCCGAAACGGAAATAGGCTTTACTGCTGTACAACATTCAAGTTTGTGTTGCGCAGAACATAGCCTTTGTAAGAAAGGGATACAGTACTCTGACCAGTCTTGAGCTGCAACTTCGAAATTGTTGTCGAATTGCCGAGATTTGGCGCAAATAAGTATGTCTGTGTGGAAAGTGTATTATTATAATTATACGGTACCTACAGTGCTGGTGTGATGTGGTGGCCCCTTATAATTCTCCCTGGCTTTCTGCAAGTGTGGAGGCATTTTTGAAACTAGATCAGTTTATTTTCTCTGGAATAAACTGTAATTCACCTTGAGTGAACCTTTCAGAAATGGAGCTGAAAAGAAGCTTTTGATTTAGGCGCTGCTTTGTGTTTGAGAGACGTGTTTCAAGTTCGGTGTGATGTTAAGTCGAGAGTTTCTTAACAATCCTTTCCATGAAATCGCAAAAATCTGAGTCAAAATCATTCTCTCTCTCTTAAGTAACACGTGTGAGTGTGTCTGTGTAGCGATATAGAACAGAAAACATATAACAAAAAAAATATAGAACCCTACTCAGAAAGCTAATGCGGGCTTCTAGTTTAGAGCCGAATAATTTTTAATAGATGGGAATGAAAATTATTCCCGCAAAGTCAGGTCTTCTTTTGTAAAACATTTTCTCCAAGCGTGATCTATGTAAGATCTAATTAATTAACATGTTCCTCTGTTTTCTACTCATTTATCTTCAGTAACGCTAGAGATTTTTCGGGATGGAAACTTCTCATTAGGTTAGACTTTACCACATGACACTGCTTGGAAAAAAGGTTACTAGTAAATGTTTCAGAGATGCAGAATGTTGTAACTGTCAGGTCCTTTAAAGGCTAACAAATACCTTTGTGAAATAATGCACAATGCCTCGCTTTAGATAGTTATTAAACAGAGCAGAAGAAAAGGGGACCAACTCAGGCAAAAAACACACGCTCATAATTTTATTTAATTTAATAAAAGCGACAAATCAGGTTTGAAAACCAGGCATCGTTTGGAAATGCGGTTTGACTAATGGCGCTAAAGTTAGAAAGATTGAAGCGTGTGGCATGTGACTCTCGTTTCTTTGATCCCAAGCAAATTACCATAGTGATGTATTCTTCTTTAGCTCTCAGCAGCAGCAGCACCAGCAATCCTTAATATCCCCTTTCGGGTGCCTTGCTAGATTTAGGCTTTGTCTGTCTCAACTGTTTTAAGGGGAAAATACTGGTAATGAATGAAAAACGGTGGGGCAAAAATAATGAACATTCAAAGGTACTAATGAAGCAGCAATAACCCTTGTGCAAATCACAGACACGACCTCCTAGATTGTGCTAACGCATTGATAGTGGTGCAAAGTTAACTGAAGATACAGGGTCAGAAATACTTTTAAATACATACAGTGCAAGTCTCAATGGACTATTCTCGCGGCATGGTTACATCAGTACCTCGGTCAGTCCTTCCTTAGGCTTGTGAGATAAAATATTATACTGAAGTAGTCTGAGTCCCAGTAATTACACAATTTCCTCCATCCCTGTGAATTTTAAGAGTTTGTTTTATTCCCTAGCATTTTTGTCATATGTTTTCCTATCGGTCCCTATCCCGACGCAAATGACTCCTTTCCCTGATAAGCACAGGTTTGCTGGCGGTGGTATCTACAGCCTGACCTTCGGCAATGCTTTCAATGGTACTGCCCTGCCTCTGGACTGTCATACTGCCTGTGAGATGTATCCCAGTCAAAGAGGTCACCAGTTCTTCTATCCTCACTTTCAGTCAGCTTCCTTAAAAAAACAAAAAGCACCGCAGCATTGAGAGTGACTATGGAACAGAAGGAGACCCCAAAAGCTAAAGAAAGCACAAAAGAGAGACTGAGGATCGCGTGTGAATCTGGCATAAATCTGCTTCTTCAACAGCATCATAACTTATATGTGGAGATCTCAACGTCCAAAGCCATTTTTTCACGTGCAGGAGATTTTGCTAGTCACACAGATGGAGGGCGATTTTCTCCTTCATTGCTTTCAGTTCCTCTTGCAGTATTTGTGTTTTCTCCTGAAAAGATCAACACACACCTTTCGTCCGATCGTATCCAGAGAGAGCAAATAATCAAAAGCCCGTCTAGGGTGTTAATATGCCGGAAGGAGCTCTGTAAAGGTTTCTGTGTAAAAGAATTCTTAACTGCAGAAAGGCCTAGCAAAGATAAGTCAGGACAGAGAAAGGTGTGCCAGGTTTCTTGCTTTTCAAAGATCTACAAGGCAGCCAAAGGACGTGTATTTAAGTCTAGTGACTGCTCCCTCCAAAAGGTGGCTCCTAATAATAAAAATTCAGGATAACTTTAGATTGGCCTGATTTACCTATTGGCTTAATTCAATATTTTCAAAGAGGGAAAAATTAAATTAAAATAAAACTTACGAATTGTAGTTTGCCTGTAATCCTTCAGTCACTTCGGTATATTTCTCTTGGATTTCCTTGATCTGAATCCCTAATGCTGCATTTCTGTTTTAAGGGCCTTAATCTGTAGCACCAGAGGAGCGCTATGCGAAATCACCGATCTATTCACTCCTACCATAAAATCCTGGCCTCACTGAAGTCACAGGCAAAATTCCCATAGACTTAATGGGGCCAGGCTTTGAGCCTAGGAATCTTGTCTTTTACCTCCACAAGTATCCCAAGAACTGAAATGGTTTGGGACAGAAATGAGAAAAATTTCCATTGCCACCACAGATTTCAAATTTAATAAAGCTGCATCATACTGAAAAAAAATCCTCTGCAAAATTAATCTCACCTGCAATGAAGAGATTGAGGCCAATGTAAATACCTGCTCAATATGAATAGTTTGTGATGCACTAAATCCTGCATGTCTGCATCCCCCGTATTCTATGCTAGAACTGGGCACACCCTCTTTGTATCAAACATACACTTAATATAAATGTACCTAAGCCTCGGGGAAATTGAATATGTTCCTATCTGGCCAAAATATGTGCAAATCAAAAGAAAACGCATTGACCTGAAATTTGGTATTGCATTTTTGTCTGCTGCAAAAGTTTTACTGGGAGGAGGTGGGGGTAAATAAAGTGCAAGAGTCTCTGGGACCCAGAAATGAAAATCCTTTGAAATAATAAATTATTGTGTTGGAGGTTTGCAGCTTGATTCATTTTAAATGTGAGTTAGGGAGGAGGTTTGGACTTTGTACCCTGACCCGACCTGTCAAAGGGATCTATCCATATGTAAGACAATGACTTTTAATAACACCCCAGTCTCTGACACGTACCTTAGTATTTGTCCTTATGCTGGAAATTGAAGTGTGGACTTCAGTAGCAACTGCTACTTCACTGTGTTTTTCACAACTTAATAAATCTACCCCGAATGGCACCTAGACTCCACACCAAGGAGCTGTCTGTCTTTAGAAGTGTCACTTTCTTCCAAACAAGATATGTTCTATTGAGAACGAATTGTCTTCTAACCCCGTCAGTCATTTTTTCAGATGATCTGAACCGACCTACACATTGATTTCAGATGTGGGAATTAATAAGTAGCCGAAGTTATATGAAATATTATTCGTGTATGCTTTCTACCGGTTTGGCATGGGGTCATGTATAGAGACATCACTACTCCAGTCCACCTCCCTCCCTGCATATAGCCTAAAAGACCACCATTACTGGAAAATATATCAGACGACTGTCACATTACCTAACTTAGTGAAATCAGAACAAAGGGTTGCATTAGAAGTGACATAACATAAGCTGGAAGGGGTTTTCAAATCCACTTACACTTCTTTTGCAGTTCCCTGTTTCTTCCCTGAAACGTCTCACATTCTCCGCATGTTTTGTGGAAGGTTGATTAAAGTCAAGAAATCTGGTTTTGTACCACTCGTCTGTTTCCTGAGGGGAAATTAAACAGAATACGGCAAACATGAATGTTTATAGTCAGCTATGAAAGAAAAAATGTTTCAGCTATTTTATTAATACATAAATATATATAAAGTAATCGGAATATTGTCAACTATTTTATGGAGGGCTATAGATAAGCGTAAGTAAATAAGCAAAAATTGCTTGTAATTTTAAAATCAATCTTGCAATGTACAGCAATTGAAAGTAGACTCTCCTTCCATGCCTTTCTATGCCTTTTGTGGGATGGGTAGTAGGAGAAATATTTCTCTTATGAAGATATGTGTCTATATTATGGATGTTTGAGATGGCATAGTAAATATATTAAACATGTTTGTCATGAACAAGGATTTTTTATCAGCAAAGGCTGACAGATAATTTCATTTTGCAGATCCGCTGAAGTATAATTTTACCTGCAGGTTCTTGGCTGCAATTTCTTCAGACTCCATCTGAATGTCCCTCAGAGCAGGAGCCAGGTCTGGGATTGAGCAGGAGACATCAACACACTCGGAAGTACTGTAGCTCTGTTTCATCAAATCTTCGATTTCCTGTTCTGACAGAAACACACACAGAGTACGTGGTAAATAATACGATACTTCTGCAAAGCTTCCAGAACAGAAAGATTGGAAAATGATGTTTAAAACAAACTAAATCTAACCTCACTGTGCACTCTCTGCAGGAATGCAGTTTCAGCCTCCAGATTATCCAGCTGTTTCTGTAGGGAGATGCGAGCTGAAGTGGCAGCTTCCACATCCTTCAATTAACTAAATACATAAATAGGCATACATATAAAATAAAGATCTAGCAATGGATTTCACATTTAACACCAATACTAGCTTTTCGAACTCCACTCTGTAGGTATAGAACGGTTTCCTCTGATTGCACAGCACACTGTGAAATAAAACGTATGTGACAGAATGGCTGAACAGATGAAATAATCTTCATAAACAATTTTCTCTTTCTCCCTCCACCCCCTTTTTCTCCTCTGCCATTTTTTTGTTGCCAGGACGGCTGGCTTCGGGTCACACTAATATCAGCATGAAAATGATCCCAAATCGGGGTATTGTTTCAGTGCACGATAGGATCAATGCAGAGTATAGTTTGCAGTCCATGCAACTGCAACTGCTTTTCTTAATTATAAACTCAGTTCTATAGGGCTAAAAGCTTCCAAGTCTCTCTCGGCTTTCTTCGTCCCTTCAAAGGCACCATCATACAGCTTCTTTATGGACTGCAGCTGGTTGGACATAGCTTCCTTGGTAGCCACTGCTAATAGGCTTTTCAAGGACTGATGAATCTTTTGATACCCAAGCCACGGGAAAAGCAGTGGTGCAGTATGTGGCCTGTGACATACTGAGGGATGGGTGGGCCCTTTCTTTCCAGTGGTGATGGTGCAGTCAGGATAGTGCAAACCAATGTAGTGTCCTTTTTATATGGGAGGGGTGGCTTTCTGTGTGGTCCTGTGTGTGTTGTAGCTGCGGTGTATCAACTGTCCTGTGGCATGTTCTAGCGTGGTGTTGCACCCTATAGCACTGTGTGAAGAAGCACTGTTGTGTGGTGACGGTATATTTTCCTGGGCATTTTACACAATGGCATTCTGTGGTGCATTGCTTGGGTTTGGCACCATTGTGACATGTTCTTGTGTGGGTGGGACACACAGGCATGGTATACTATGGTCCTCGGTGGAGCACTTTGTTGCTCTCCTGCCTGGGTGTGGTGCACCCTTGAATGTATTACTGTAGTGCATAGAAGCCAGAGTCATGGACCAAGACCACTGACCCCATTGTGCCAGTGTAACACTGACAGACCCCAGTCCACCAGGGGCCGGATCCAAGCTTGAGAGGGGGCTGTCTCATGAGCCTCTACTGCATGAGCTAAAAGCCAGCTGCCTGCTAGCTAAGGCTGTAGGGCAGACACCTCTCCCTCCCCCACAGAACTCCACACTCAGGAGGTGTGTGGGTTACTCTAGGTGCTGAACAAACACTGAACAAACAGACACACCCTGTTCCAAATGGCCACAATCTATGTACAGTATAAGAAGGACAACAGGTGGATACAGACAGACAAATGGGGTAGGACGGTGTGGCTTGCTGTGGTGCTCCCCAGTGGCTGTGGCAAGCTAGTGTGTTCGCTACAGCAGGCCAGGCGGTAGAGTAGGATTGTTGCCTTTTGCCCTTTCCTAAGGTCCGCGGCTCTGCAGAGCTCCAGCAGCGGCTGTCGATACAGATCTCTCAGGCCACCGCGGGACTTTGAGCTAGGTCTCCTGCAGTTTGTTTCCTTGCTCCAAGTTTCTTACCTAGAAGCAAAAGAAGAATCAAGCAACCCCCTGACTGGCTCCTCACATATGCTGGGGAGCCTCAACCCTCTCCCGCCACAATACACCCAATGGAGCTAAGGGAACCAGCTTCCCACCCGCCCTCGCACACCAAGCTCCCAAACCCAGAGTCTCCAACACCGCCGCCACTCCTTCCCCCTCACACACTCCTGCCCGCCCCGCATGACAGCTCCCCATACAACCAGGCTTCTCGCTTGCCCCCTTCTCCTTTCCTGTGAGATCCGCGGGGAAGCGAGCTGGTGATCCTGGCTGCAGACTGAACATTTATTTCTCGATTCTGCAACGTGTCAACGGCAGGGCCAAGCTTTCTCATGCTCCCTGTGACTCCAGATATGCTGCGAGCCTGCAGTAGCCCGGAGCGGAGCAGGGTCCCTGCGCCTTTGCGCTGTACTTGGCCACGCTGTCACTGAGCTTGATCAGCTGGCGTTTATCGCTGTTCCTGGTGCTCGGGAATTCTTGGCTTACTGCTGTGGCCGCCTCCCGATCCCCACGCATTGCTCCGGCCCCATGGCAGCCCAGACTAGGACCCCGCTGTATGATGCAGGGACACAGAGAGCAGCTCAGGGAGCGCATCTGTACAGCAGGAGCAACAGCGAAACACTCAAGGCCTGCCCCCATCTCTCTCCCGAAAGCCTGTCAGATGGCTTTCCACTTTACAGCATAGCGCCCAGCATGCGAAGATCCTCAGAGACCCCCCAGAGAAAGGTGGCATTTGTCAGCCATCCCTAATCGCAACGATTTGCTCATGAAACGTGGTCACAATTGCACTGTTAGCTCTGCTAAGTCCTTTCTTTGATGACCAGCCATGGCAGCATCAGCCGGGACCTTTCCACGTGGCTCTGCAAACAGTCTCTCATCCCAGCAGGCTGAAGGCCCCAGAAGGCTGCTGCTGTCTCGAAGCTGCTGTTAGAGCCTGATACGGCGGGCAGACTTCACGCAGCACTCCCGGTGAGCAAGTACTAATGCCTGCTTCACGTGGCAGGACGTACTCAGGTCACACACACCTGGCAGCAGGAAACCGGGGCTGTTCGGGATGGAGATGTGTCTGGGGCCAAGCGAAGAAATTCTGCATGACAGGCGTACTGCACCCCCCACCTGCCCCGTTTGAGAATCCAGCCATTACTTCACCTAACTAGGGAGCTCCCTTATGGAAATCCATCCTGCTCCCAAGTCCATGACAAAACTTCTACTGACGTCAGTGGGCGCGGGGGTAAGCCTCAACAGCTACTCCTGATGGAGGTCTGCAGGATAGTCTCCCAAATAGTGGATTTACACTCCACCAGTTTAGAGCTACTTTTAGCGCCAATTGAACCTAGATGTCAAGTTCCCAGAAGCGGGTCTTGGATGTGCACCCCATTATTTAATCTACCAATCTTAGTAGGGGGGCCATGAAACTGCGATTACTGGCTCTGGTGGCCCTCATTAACTTTATTAACTGCGGGTGGGAAGGAACTACCCCCTCACCCCCAATCTCCAGGAGTTCCTGAAGCAATAGATTTGGTAAGTGGAAAAGGAAAGGAAAGGAAAGATCTTGGGTTTTCCTAGGTACATAAGTATCTGGGAACATTCCTTTTTTACTTGATACTGAAAAGGAAACCTCTCTTACTAGCTAAACCTCAAGACGCCTTTCTACACGTATTTTTTTTTCGCAAACATCTATGGACACCTTATCCCCATCCTCACATCTAGGGCTGGTGATGGAATGCCCCGGTTGCACAGCTCTTTCAGACCAGGTTTGTGTGTTACCTTTTTGGTATGCAGATGTGGAGTTGGCTCAGATGTTTTTACATGCATTTGCCCTCCCTCCCCCCCTTTGCACAACTCTATTCCCATTGAAGACAAAGGGAGTTTTGCCATTGACTTCCATGAGTGCAGGATCGGGGCCAATTACTTCAAGATTGGGCCCACAGCATCAGCAAGATGGGGCACCGTGAGCGCCTGTCCAAACGACGTCATGTATTTAATTACTTCTCCAAACTAAACACGTGCGCACCCAAAACTCTTTAAAAAAATTAGAAACAGAAAATGCATTGAAACGAGCTCATTGTGCTCATACAAAATCGATTGGATTAATGTCTTAATACATACCGAACCAACACGTGTATAGAATCTTAATACATAATAGTAAATAATAATAAAAGCTTGCTAATTCTAAATCAGAAATGAGATCCAACACGATAACCCACTGTAATGTATTTCTTTTTAAAGGCTACTAAAGAGGTCACTTTTATTCCATATACAGTGGCACGCTGTACACCAGCTTCACGACTGCCTGTAATGCATTCCAAAACTAAGGCACTTCTGGAATATAAATCAATGTCCATACAGTAACACGTGTAAAGTAAATCTCAAATATATACGCCAATGAGGAGTGCTTAAATCAAGGGGTCAACAGTAACAAACTGTGATACTGTGTTTTGGCAGTTTACTTGCTCTCTGTATCAAAGATTCACAGAAAAGCCCTTCGTTTTCTTTCCATGTTGTCAATATACTCTGCAGACTGTCAGAGAAATCCTGCAAGCACCCTGCTGCTGTTTTTTCATTCTGTACGCTTCTCATTAGCTCTGTCAAGGGGAGAGTTAGGGGCTTCATTCTCCCGTCTTGTGGGGTGTTTGAAATCCTAATGGGATAGTGAAGCAATTCCTGTTTTATTTGTGTAATTATATAATGTCCGTGTGTATGCGACTTAAACATTGTCGCAATAGCGCCTTTAACCCCTTTCTTTATCTTAAGCTAAGTCACTGTTATGTAAAATAGTTCACTTTATGTCTCTCGAAAGTGGATTTAAAATATTTAAAACAAAAAGGGCAGGGTAAATATTGATACGTCTATTTCGGACCTAAGGGAAATGAAGAAATCCCAAGGAATTCATCAGGAATAGCCCAAGCTGCTAATTTTGTTTCACCTCCCCCTAAAAACACTTAATTAGCCAACAAAAGAATTAGAAAGAATCTTTCTAATTAAATCATTGTCCTTTTCACCCTTTAACGTTCACTCATGGCATTTAGCCCGGGGAACAATGCACTTCGATTTTGCTAGGATGCTTTTCACAATCTCTACAGATCTTTGATCGGGAGAAGAGGGAAGAAGTAAGAATTTTAAGTTCTATGCGCACAACCTGCGCAGCAAACCTCGATGTAAAAAGTGTATCGGACCCGGGGTGTCTCTGGGCGCGCCGCGGATGCCAAACAATCCTTTTCTAACCTTTAATTGTCTACATGTAACTACTCCGATCATATGCCCCCTTTAATACCTGAGGCGCAGCACCGGGATCTAGAGCTCCGTATCTGTAGCTTCAGAACTGTTTCTCAGTTTAAAGGGACAGGCCTGGTTCCTCCCCCCAGCAATCCGCTCTAATGCGCGGGAGACCTCCCTAACATTCACTGGGGCCCGAGACTGAGCGCGGTGAAGTCCCCTTTGAGCGGAAACCCTCCCAAGCCTCCCATGAAGTGGAGCGCAAGCCCCCTTTGTCAGCAGCAGCTGGTGCCTTCTGCTGCCAGAGAGCTCGGCGGCAGGTCGCAGCAGCTGGCAGGCTAGCTGTAGCCACGCCTCTCCCCACCCCTCCCGCCTTCCCCTTTACCTGACCAGGTGCGGCCCGCGGGCGGCCGACCTGGTCCTTCTGCTTGACCAGGGGCTCCGCAGCCGAAAGGCTCTGGGTTTGCGTGCGGCTGCTGTTGCTGGTTGAGCAGCGCTGGCGTGGGGGCTGGACACCAGCCGCTGCACCGCCGCCGAGCTGCTGCGGCAGCTGTCCCGGAAGCGCCGGCCGGCGGTAGGAGGAGATCCTGGCTGGGCTGCGGCTCTGCGGGGCTCTCTGCGGAGGGCTGTCTGGAGGACGAGGGGTGGGTGGCTAGAGGAGTGATACTGGGGTGAAGGGAGAGGAGGGTGCAGACAAGGAGGGAGGGATCCCGGCCGGGACAGATGGAGAGCGGTGGATGGTCACCAGGCTGGGTGTCTAGGAATGGCTGGCTGGAGGGGCGAGTGCCAGAGCAATGGAAAGCTGGCTGGAGCTAGCAGAGTGTGTAGTCAGTGGCGACGCTGGCAGCCTCGGAGCGACATTCCCTTGTTGCAGCGCCAGCAGCTCAGGAATGTCCTAGCCGGGTCCCAGCAGCAGGCGGACTCACCTTCTCTCCTCCCTGTCAAAATCCCCCACAGAAGCCAGATCCCCAAAGGAGAAGGGAAGGGTTAGGCAGCAACCTTCTAATGCCTCAGTCGGACGTGCCAGGTCTAGCATGAGAGCTGGAGAATAAAGCGTGCGAGCAAGAGTCTGAATATATGTGAAATGTGCAGTGCCAATGTGTCTCTTAACTTCTGTCTGCTCTGTGTGAGACACAGCGGGCTATGTGAGAAAGGGGTGGGGTGCTTTTAAAAAACATCGGCTATACAGGGAGCATCTCCGACACTGCAGCGGAGCAAATTATAATGCCAAGGTGAACATGTACACGGCTGATTCACAGGGGAGAAAGAAAGAAAGAAGCACGGAAAGAGATCCTAATAGCTAACTTGAAGCAGCGGGATCAGAACATGGCTACTACTACTTTAGCATATGGATTTTAAGTCCCCCGCCCCTGGAGTTATTTGTATCACCAATTTCATCATTCCAAGAAAAGGAGACAAGAAAAAAATGTTCCAAGAATTCATACAGGCGCTCACACGTTCATTTGCAGGGGCTGCATAGATCTTCACGTTTTATTAAATATAATTTAATACAAAAATGGCTTTTATTACATGACATAGGACACACATGTCACGTGCTTTGCTTTTATCACGATCACTAGACTGAATGTGCAAAAGAGTTAAGAGAAATAAAATGGTGCTGTTACTTGCTCCCTTGAAGCTTATTAGGACATATATTCAAAAATGAAACAACTAATTAACCTTCAGACTTGGGTTGGTCGAATTCTTTGTTCTAATGGGTATGTTTTAATAATCTAAAGTCTTATTAGTATAAAACATAAAGATATTATGGATAGACCATTGTTATTTTAAGAATATAGGAAATGCAGTATTGGAACAGAGCGAAAGTCCATCTAGGGAAGGGTGTTACCTGTCAGATCTGTGTTTTTGGGGAACCAGAGCGCTGTATCCAGCCTGTCTGACTCACTGAAGGACACCCCCGCCCCTCAGCCTCTACTTGAATCAAAACTGATCAGAAGAAAGACTTAGGAAAAGCAATGAAAAGGCAGTGGGAGACACACCTAAATCCCTCCAGACAAGGGTGACCAGACTAAGGCAACTCCCCTAGCCTTATTTGCATTGAAGATGGGATAGGGAGGCATCTCTATCAGCATACAGAATGGAGAACAGAGATTCCAAAGCAAGAACCACACTGAGCTCTGGGACCAGAAAAGCAGGGAAGCCCTGCATAATGGGGGAATCTCTGCTCAAGATGTTAATGAACCCACATCTGCACACCCCCAGCTCAGTAGTTATCAGATCAAATCTAGCAATAAATCCTTTATTGGTATCCAAAATACTGAAGCTGCCTAATTGTATTGTGAACATATGGAACACCGCCCATAGCTGAAATGATCAGTTCCTATTGTCTAGCCTGAACAAAACAACGTTGGTATACTTCCTTGAGCCATCAGTTTACCCATAAACAAATCTAATGTTCTCCCTTGAACCACTGTTGTTTCCCTACAAAAACCCCTACCCAAGCTCAAGTAAGTGTTCTGATGCCTGGATCCAACATCTGCATCAGTTCCATTGGGACTTCATCTTCTCCTGACTGATTGTGCTGGGGGCTCTGCCTGTCCCCAGCACTCCAGACTCTCAGCTACTACTGCCATATGGGAACCCTGACTGGTTCAAGCTTCACAGAGTGCTGAGAACCTAACTCTCTCTCTCTGTCTCACACTGGCTCTGGTTTTCTAAGTACAGCTTTGTAACCCTGGCTTATGTGATCAGATACAGTTTTCTAAGCCTGACTTTTGTAATCAAATTTAAGCTAGATTTAATATTGTAACTGTTTTGTTTGTTTGGCTCTCTTAGTATGGTTATTACGTGGCAATAAATAACTTTTATGGTTTAACTGGTTGCTTCCCTCTGTCTGTCTGTCTGTCTGTGTGTGTCTCTCTCTCTTGTTGTTGGCTTCCCCATTTGCTCTGCAGCAACTTTCCTCTTACCTAAGATAAAGATCCCTGTAGCACCCAAAATTCCTGTGGGGTTTACTCATCCAGTGGGTTACTACTGGAACAAGTGTAATATGAAAGCGGGGACAGGGATGTGCTGAACCTGTGGCATAAGAGGGTGGCAGCTTGGAAGTGCTGCTTGACCCAGCCTGCTGAGTCCAGGGGCATATGAGGGTGGTAGATTGAAAGTGCTGCTCAGCCTAGCCTGCTCAGGCATACTCTATTCCAGTGCAGTGCTCATGGCATAATGAGGGTGACAGCTTGAAAGTGTTGCTCGACCCAGCCTGGGCAGCACCACCCAGCACAGTTCTCTGCTTTGAAAGTTTCTCAATAACTGTTATTCTTCAGATGTCATATTTTATCTCGTGCAGATAAGCCAAGTATCCAGTTAGAATATTATCCCCACACTTCCTCTCTTTAAATATCTCTCAGCAAGCTATCAGGTGGTCTACTGCTCTGGTTATCTGTCATCTTATTAAAACAAAATATAAAGAGTGACTGTAAAGAGGTGTCAATAATCAACACAAAAATCTATACATTGCTTTTTATGTAGTCAACTTCAAAAAGAATCAACAGAAACGGAAAAATAAAAGCTACCTACTATGAATTGTTCTCTCCCAATTCAGATTAGATAGTACTTCAACATCTTCACTATACAAAGTGATTTTTATCAACTTCTTATGTTTGGTACTTTCCCCCAGCTTCATTAAGCATGCTTTAGGCATACTTTTACCATGTATCAGCATGGTTTATGTGCTCTGTTGTGTCTAGCTCTCCCACTAGACTTGCTAATTTTTCTAGACACAACTACACTATTCATTTTCTTTTTCTATTCCTGTAAACCTTCAATAGAGTTGTGGGAGCTTACAGAAATGCAATGTTCATTTAGTGCCTGATTTAGGAAAGCACTAACGTAAGTGCTTAAGTGCCGTCTTGAATAGTTGTGTTTTACTGAACCAGCAGCACCTTAGCTGTCAAACATATAAATAGCTATCACAAGGTGTTAAAAGTTGAGAAAGCATGAATACTGGTGTATAAGACATATAGATTTCATATAAACTGACTTACATATTATGGACCAAAGCTTGACGTCCTTATTCAGTTTTTATGCTTGTATTCAGTCTTTACTCAGACAAAACTCTCAGTTAAGTCAAAGGGAATTTTGCTTAAGTAAGGACTGAGAGGAAGATAATTAAAGTCATGATTTGACTCTATTTATTAGTTATTATTTACACAGATTTTTAAGGTGCCCATTATTACCATAGTGTCTGGGTGCTCACAGAATAGAAGCTCACTGAAACATCATTGCCTTGGTTACAAGCTGGAAGAACTATCTGTGACCCTTACAGCACCCCAAGGTCAGAAGGAACACTGTTGTCATGATATTTACCCAAAAGATGGAATGTAATATATCATTGGAAAATCAATAACTTTCTTATCATTAACATTCTTGCATGATGTATGTATGATCAACCCACACAGAGCTTTACAGATGAGCTGGAAACATGAGACTAAAAGTTGTTTAAACCAGGCATGTCAGGGAGAGTTCACTTCAGACAAGTTTACTCCAGATAAAGGAAAGAGGCCAACACCTCAAATCAGGTGGCTATTCATTTGTACTGGAGGTTACAGGAAGAGATCAGTTGCATTGTAAAAGTCACCAGTGTGGGAGAAGACAGCACAGAGTCTACACCAGGAAGCATGGCATCCACATCCACCAGGGAAAAGGAATTCTATCTGGGGACACATTTCAAAAGATACATTTCACAGGTTTACTGGACTACAAAGAGAAGGAGAACAAACTCCTAAGTTATTCTTCACCTGAGGAGACAAAGCAACCGAGCACTTTATGTTCTGTTAAGGGTCCTGGCCAGCCAGTTTGGGCAGCCATGCTGGAAGAGACTTGGTGAGAAACTTCTCTGAACAAGAGATTTAAATCAGGTTTTAGTCTTAAAGGCATATTTTTACTTTTGTTTGTGTATAATCATTTCTATCTTTATTTCTTATACTTGGTATCACTTAAACCTATGACTTTTGTTTAATAAACGGGTTTTACTTTTAATATAAACCAAGACAGTGCTGTGACTGAAATAAGTGTGTTTGTCAAACTGCAGTTAAATTAATGAGTTGCAATGTATTGTCTGCAGTATATTAAAGAAGCAATGAACTTAATAATGTCTGTGAGTGTTTCAGGAGAGGGCTGGACACGGCAAAGAGATGTCTCTGGGGAACTCGTAAACTGGAGTGTGCTGTAAGTTACCTGCAAACAAGGCTAAGTCTTGAGGAATTTGCTCATAAGAACAACAGGCTGGTGTGGCAGAGAGCTGACACACAGCCTTATCTGCAGCAAAGCTCACTCTTGCTGAGGCAGAGAGCTGGCTTACAGTTTTGGGTGTACTGAACAGCATGTCATCATATCATATGGGGAGACTGGAGCAGCAATGACCTAAGTATTCTCAATATTCACTGGAGTTTGGTGCTTTGTGGAGGTGACTTACCCGATTTCTGAGGGGAAGGAAGAGTGATGTTTGACATCAACCAATTCACACATTAACATTACTGTGTGTCTCTCATATAAAATAGTTGCTTACGTATCATTTTGACCCAAAAAGTGTCCACAATGTCACCTTTTGCAAAGGGTGGGAATGTATTGGGGTAAACAGGGAAAGTTTTAACTCCAGAAAAGGGTGTAGGGAATTCAAGAACCCAATTTGGATCAGCTTTCTACTCAGGTTTGGTGTAGGGAGGAGAATCAATTCTCAGAAGATTTAGGAACAACAATATATAGGATCCAATTGTGATCTCACATTAGTTGTATGAACAAGACAGTATAACAACAAAAGATTTACACTGATGTAAATGAGCAATCAGGTTATAGTCTATATTAAAATAAATAAAACAAAACTTACCATAATATGGAATAAACACACAAGTCGTGAGAAATTCTGTCGTAATCACAGTCCAAATGGAAACATATCTGTTTAAGCCTAACATAAAGTATTATCTCTACTGCTCTTATTCTTTTGAATTCTATGAGTACTATGATACATATATATGTTCTAACCTATTGCATATAATAACCTGCATGCCATGTAATAATTCCTGGTGGGTTAATAACTGATTGCGGACTACAGTATATCAATTCACCAATTGTCCAGAAAGCATCTGTTTAAATGTTTCATCAAGTTCATACAATCACAAACAAATGGGGTAACTGAGGGTTCTCTTCACACATAACGGAATCTTCTAACAAGGAAAAACTACATTTTCTTGATTCAAATGTTTTACTGATGGTTTACTGCATTATGCCACTGTTTAAAGTCATTGCATTACACCTATAATTCAGTTATCCATTTAGAAGTGAATGGCCAGAATGACATGAACATTTCTGTCCACCACAAGATTACATCTAGCACAGAAGATGATCAACTATAAAATGGTGGCAAAACCACCCTAAATTAGTAGAAAAAACAAATGTCATTGCAGAATTGAACAAATACTATGCCAACTCTGAAGAAATTTGTGAAAATGCTGATGGGAAATGCCACGGCGGGTAATCACTGCCTTAGATATTTACTCACAGTCATGTTTACAAAATTTCACTATAGGGTGTGGATGAATGGGACTTGAATGTAAATAAGCTGCATATTTATGAACAACAGTGAAATGGCTGATTTCTAAAAAGCACATTTTTCCAAGATTTTGACTGTTTTAGAAAGTGGTCAGCTGTGTTTTCTATTAGTCTACTTATGACTTCTGTCAGCTCTTGATTAAGATTAAAATGTTGCTCAGGAATTGCATACCTGCAAAAGTAATAATGTACCACAAAAGAGAAAAAAAGAATGCTCTCCAGAAGCCATAGTCACTGGGAGAGTAGCAAGTATCCTTAACAAGTAAACTATAGACATTGTGAAAGAACATTGGGTCATACTAAGCCAAAGTTTCAGTAAAATTATTATGTATTGCCTCCTTTGCTAGTATTCAATAGAGACTGGAGCTTGAGTTTCCTTTGATTTATACCAGTGTGAATGAGAAGTTATTCCATGGAGGTTAATTGAGTTACAGCTGTACAAACTGTTGTAAGAAAGAAGAGAATCAGACCCAGGATCTTCATTATCAGGCAAGCAGTGGTTAATCACACCTCCCCCTATATCAGCCATTGTCATTCTGACAGACTGTGCCAGATCCATCCATGCTATAATTCCTCTGACATCAATGAAGTTATGCCAGCAATGATTGTGGCTTCAAAAAGTAGGTATAAACAGAGAAGATGGGGTCTGCATTACCAAGTGGATTAGATACAGCTTTGAACCTCAGATAAAGAGTCAGATTGGTCACTGCATTGTTCCAGTTTTACACTGGTGTAATGCCATAGATTTCAGCGGTGCCATGGCAACATATATTTGGCAAAACACAGTGATGAATATGGTCCAAGGACTCTGTTACACACCCAGAGGCCAAAAAGTCAGTCCAAGCTACCACTAATGTAATAAAAACCCACAGAAACAACAAAAACACACCTGCAGAAAACATTAATGCATTCCAATATAATATTAAATTGTGATCTTTTGCTTTAATCTAGGTCAGAAATGGTCATGCAATGAGTTAATTAAATTAAGAACAAGGGGAGCTAGGAGCAACAGCATTGTGGGAGGGAGCGATTCAGATTGAGTATTCTCTCATCCTGGCCTAAAACCTGTAGGACTACACCCCAGTAGCTACTCCATTCCCCTTCTAGGAGCAACCATGTAAGGCAGGAAACCCCAGCAGGTCAAAAACACTCAGAAGACTGCTGCAACTTCAAACTGGGAGCATACCCCAGTGATGTCATGAGTATGGTGCTAATTTCTGTCTGATTGTCGAAAAGTAGGTGGCTAAAAGACTGACCCTAAAAGAGAGATTGGGAAGATATTACTATTGAGTAGGTTTTACTTCAGCACTTTGGTAGGGCTTTGTGTGGGAGGAGGCATTTTGTACTTTTCTTTTTAAAAAGTTAACCAGTCGCAAGATGCATAATTGTTGGCAGAATAAATTCAATTTTTTAATAAAAGTTACTTAGAAATTAGGTTAGGTGCAACAGTTAAAATTGGGGGGAAAGGGAACTAACATGATTTGTGCCTATCATCAACCTGATTATTGTGCTTGGATGTTGTATCCCTTTTCCCCATCCTTTGTCAGTTATCCATCTTTTTAGACTGCAAATGCTTCAAGGTGGGAACATGCCTTCTTATATGTTTGTATAGCACCTAGCGCAAGGGGCCTTCTTCTGTGATTGGGGTTTCTAGGCACTGCCGCAAAACAAATAATAAATAGTGATAATGATGATGACCAAAGCAGAAAAAACATCTCCATCCTTTGTTTAGTGACAATAGGAAGCTATTTGTTCTCTGTCACTCAACCCTGAAACCTGGGGATCATATTTGTCTCCTCTTTCCCCCTTGCCTCTCATGTTTAAGAGGTAAGCAAATCCTGATGTTTCTTCTTCCTCCACTTCTCTAAGGTCTGTTCTTTTCCTGCCCACACCATGAAATCTCTCACCTAGACTCTCATCATCTCCTGTCTTGACTTTTGTAACATTCCCCTTTTTAGTTTCCCTAATTGACTTTCCATGCATGAGGAGTAAATTACCTAGTAAATATCCAATTTATTTATATTTATGAACATGACTGTATGTTTGACTTCTGAAATAATCACAGAGAAATGTCCAGATATTGTGATGAGATTATTTTTGTCATGATGTTGCATCAACAAGGCCCTTATGGGTCCCTGAAAGCAGAGAAAACCTGAAGTAATAATATAGTTCAGCCACACCCTTGATGTGTTCCAAGCCCCACCTACTATGTGAGGGGCTGGGGACAGGGCCAATATAGAATTCTTACACCAGCTTTACATCAGCCAGGAAGGGTGTCAACATCCCTCAGTGGGTCACAACCAAGAATACCAAATTCAGGACAAACTAGTGGGAAATACGACAGACACCCCCCCTCCCAAACTCGTGGTTATTCTTCTATGATATACCAAACCAGCAACAAAAGTAAACTTCAGAAATGCAGCCTTCTTAGGTATTCCAGTCCTTGTTTCAACACCCAGACACTTGACTTAATGAAGAGTGGTTATTTAAAACCAATTTAATCAATGAAAGGGTTCTTCTGATACCAAAAGACCAGCCACATAGCCAGGTCAATATATAACTCAGATCTTAATGAATAATCACACTGTTGCCAATCCTTTAGTATCTAATATTTACAGGTTTATTTATAAGAAAAAAGAAAGAGGTGAGAGTTAAAATTGGTTAAAGGAATCAAATACAATAATTGCAGCATTCTTGAATCAGGTTTGAAGCAGTGATGGTATAAACTGCTGGCTTGTTAAGTTGCTGGTTGCTTCCAAATGATTGGAAGGTCCTCAGTCCTTTGGTTAGAATGCTCCTATTAGTATAAGTCCATAGTCCAGAGATCAGAGCAGGAAAGAGGCAAAATGGAGATGTTTGCAGGGCCTCTTATAGCTTCTGCCATGTGAAGGGAAACTTATTGTTCAAAGCAAAGCCCTCAGCAGTCAGCACAATTTGTGAAAAAATACAGGCACTTGATGGAGTAGTGTAGTGTCACACGAGCTGGTCACATGCCCTCGCATGCTTCAATGAGTCACAATAGGGCCATTACCCATATTCTAGCTAGAACGTCCACAAGCAAGTTCATCAGGTGGGGATAAGCTTCTTCCATGGCCAATAGAGTTCATTGATGGGCTTCCAATTTGAATAGTTCATTCATAACGTGCTGGCTAGATTGGATGTAAACAACCTTGTGGATGTTACCACAGGAGCAAACACATTTAAAATACAGGTGCATAGTCAATATTCATAGCTTCAGATATTAAAACAACCCATGCACACAAACAGAATAATCATGTTTAACAAATCATAACTTTTCCATTGACCACCTTACATGATATACTTTGTACAAGATTTGTTGCAATTGTTTAACAGCGGTAGCAAAAATGATATATATGGTCCTATTTTAATCAGATAACATCACAAAGATCCCTTTGCAGAGGCTATTCTCAAGGGGCTGTTTCCACTCTTTTAAAGCACCCTTTTTAACTGCTAAGGCAGTATTCAAGGGCCTTAGCATAACTGAGAACAGTCCCAGGATCTGGGAGTTATTGAAAGACAATAAATACAGACGACTACAATGCCATTTTTACAGAATCCCTTTTCAGAGTAGAACCGTGTGTTAACACAAGCACTGATGACTGTGAACCAGTTATAATGGAAACATTACCTGTGCAGTATTGTGTAATGGACAATCAGACACCAGAGTGCTAACCTGGAGAAATGGGAGTAAGGTCTGATCTACTTAAAACATAATGGAAGTTTGGCCATGGAAGGGCAAAGGATTAAGTCCAACACAATCAGAAAATAATACAGATATGAGGGAACATTCTCTCATTTGACTTTGAGTATCACCCAATTTCTTAACTAGGATTATGCCACGACCCATGAAACAAGAATAAGCAAATCAACATGGCATGTGTAATAGTCTCACGTTTCTTCATAAAGTGCTGTTTTCTATAGGACAGACACTTATTTTTCTTTACTGTAGCCATTATTTTTCTGCATTCTCTATTATTATTTACTGCCTTCTTGAGAGGCTCAAGTTACTGACACAGCATAATGCCATTTGCTTTACGGGGGGTTTTTTGCAGTAAATTATAATGCTGTCTTCCAATGCTGCCACATTATTGTGTATAGTGACTGGACAGTCAGTTGTGCCAAGCTCTGTTCAAAGCAGCTGAGGAGAAAGAGAGCACAAAAGGTTTACTTTTGTTCTCCCTTAATCCCCAGGGCTGCCAAGATTGTTGTAATTGCCACTGGCTTGTATGCCACCAGCACTCCCAGCTATTTCCGTGACACCACTGATTTCCTGAGGAAACTACAATGCATTGGTCACCTCCCAGAAAACACCATCCTAGCCACCATGGATGTAGAGGCTCTCTACACAAACATCCCACACACAGATGGAATACAAGCTGTCAGGAACAGTA
>NC_133771.1:78729468-78787762 GCF_003597395.2 Chelonoidis abingdonii | reverse complement strand
GGTCACACTATAGCAGACCTTAAGGTGGCCATCTGCAGCAAAAAAACTGCAGACCAGACTTCAAAGAGAAACTGCTGAGCTTCAATTCATCTGCAAATTTGACACCATCAGCTCAGGATTAACAAAGAGTGTGAATGGCTTGCCAACTACAGAACCAGTTTAGTTTCTCCTCCCTTAGTTTTCACACCTCAACTGCTAGAACAGGGCCTCATCCTCCCTGATTGAACTAACCTCGTTATCTCTAGCTTGCTTGCTAGCATATATATACCTGCCCCCGGAAATTTCCACTACATTCATCTGACGAAGTGGGTATTCAACCACGAAAGCTCATGCTCCAAAACGTCTGTTAGTCTATAAGGTGCCACAGGATTCTCTGCTGCTCTCTCTGGCTTTTAATGGCTCCCAAGGTTTCGCAGGTCTCAGATCTCTGGAGAGCAGCACCCTCTAGAAAGGATTTAGTATGTCCACACCCACTAAGAGGACATGGGGTATAGCCAGTTATGCTGGGGGATTCCTCAGGTGCCTGCTGAGGGTAGCTTTGTGGCCATGTTCTGCCACTCAATTGATGTAAAAAGACATAGCTTGGGTCAAAATAAGGCCCCTTAATTTTGTTAGTACCTTGCAAAAGTTTTCCTGCTTATTATCTGCATATAACACATTTGATTTCATATATAAACCCCTCCTCTCTATGTAAAAATCAACAAAGAGTCCTGTGGCACCTTAAAGACTAACAGATGTATTGGAACATAAGCTTTCATGGGTGAATGCCCACTTCATCAGACGCATGCCTCTCTATATATAGTTCCTGGTGGGATTTTTTATTTTATTTACTTCATTTTTCTTCTGAGTATAATGTCTACCATGTAGCATTCTATGTTTTTAACTAGATGACGTACCATAACGTGTCCCAGCATATTGTATTTTGTCTTATAGATAGACTGTAAACTTTTGGGGGCAGGGAGTGTCTTTCTGTTCTGTGTTTGTATAGCCCTAGCACAATGGGGTCCTGATCCATGACCAGAGCTTCTAGATGCTAAGATAATACAAAAAATAAGTGAAAATAATAATAATAATATAGTGAAAATCACCTTCCAGTAAATTACATGCTGAAGTGAATTGGTTTTATTGTATATGTAGTTGATGTACCATAAACTCTAATGTTAATATTGTTGTTTTAGGTATATTTTAACATAATTGGTTTATTCTGGTGTTAAGAAACACTACAAAAATATCAGTCAGTCACTTTGTAGGCAAAGGAATACTTTTCTCATATAACCAAAACTTAAAGCAGTATATTATGAAACTACTTGTAATAACTACTACAGTGTTCTCTTAGGTCCACAATCTACAACACTTCAATCCCCCTAAAACAAACAAATAAACTCACAAACAAACAACAAACAGACAAAACCTCCCAACCCCTACAGTTTACTTAGATCAAATTTACTTACACCAGAATTAATCAACACTGATTTCTTTGATGTAATCTGGAAATTTTATGACCTTGACCCTGAAATTGGACCCATGTGGCTGGACACTCCCACTCAGGTAAAACCGCAAAGCAGAATCTTGGCCTGTGTCAGGATTAGTTAATTGTTTCTCTGATCAGTTTAAGAAAAATAACAGTTACTGTTATAGCTACAGCAAACACAAATTGGATATTTTACACTACCTGATAGCAAGCATAACACATAGTGTAATCAATAAGCTCCATGTGCTGTGATTGTTCTGCATGTTGCTATGTTTCTGCAGGTTAGTGTTTGACTGTTAGTGTCCATATGTTTTTCGTATTGCCCTTTTACACCTCCTTAGTGCTGATTTAAGACTTATTGTTCTTAGTTCACAGTAACCGTGATAAAATCAAATTATTTGCCTGCAAAAGAAGAAAATTGAATCTAGGCATAAAAAGGAAGCTCCAACTGCTATATATCTGGGGCATGCTAAGGAAAATTAAGCTCATGTGAATTCCTTGTGAAGAAAACAAACTATTCTTTCAGTCAGTATTTTGCATGGTCTGTGAGTTGTGCCAGTCAGTGAATTTGAAAGAAGAAAGCCACTTCTCACATCTATAGATCACGGTCCAGATATCTTGATATTGGACGCTAGCTAGAAAACTAATTATTATTCATATTTGTTTTTAATAGCATCCACAAAGGGCTACGTGCACCACAATCACCGAAGTAAACATGGTGTCTACTCTGAATACTTTATATAATAGAAATTAGTATTAACTATTATTATTGTTTTCACTTCTGGGAACAGGGTCCCATTAAGCAAGGCACTAAAGCAGGCAAATAAAAAAGGCAATTCCCATCCTGAAGCAGAGCTCTGTGTGGCTCAACAGCTTGTATTTCAGAAGTTGATCTATTAAAGATATTACCTCATCCACCTTGTCTCTCTAATATCCTGGGACCCCACAGGGCTACAGTAACACTGCATAATTCCTGTCCTGTCAGACACTAGATGTCAGATAAAAGCAGCAGAGAATCCTGTGGCACCTTATAGACTAACAGACGTTTTGGAGCGTGAGCTTTCGTGGGTGAATACCCACTCCGTCAGACGCAGATGGTTGTAATAGGTGGGCTAAAGTGACAACTGGGGTGGGAGGAGGCAGGAAGGGATGATGAGGTAAGAAAATGAACAGAACTTGCAGCAAAATACAAGTCCTTGCTTGCCATTTGTGGTAGATAGATAATAACCAACTGCAACAAGAAAACGAATGTCTGCATTCAGGTACATAAAAGGTTGTTATAAGGAGAAAAATGGTTCTCAACCTCTGAGGATAGGACAAGAAGCAATGGGCTGAAATTGCAGCAAGGGCAGTTTAGACTGGACATTAGGAAAAACTTCCTAACTGTTGTCAGGGTGGTTAAGCAGTGGAATAAATTGCTCGGGGAGGTTGTGGAATCTCCATTGTTGGGGATTTTTAAGAGCAGGTTGGACAAATACCTGTCAAGAATGTTCTAGATCAGTGGTTCCCAAACTTTAACAGCCCGTGAACCCCTTTTACTAAATTGCAAAATCTTGTGAACCCTCTCCTAAAAATGAAATTTTCCAGGGATTTAAGTTGAAATTTCCTCAGTGTGATGGATGCACTTGCTTTGTTCTGCATATCTCTTCGAAGTCCAGAACCATTGGAGAAAGATAAAAATCTCAGGTCTGATTCAGCATCCAGCCCCACTCTCCCTGGGATTTGGGCTGCCGGCTCCCCTGCTGATGGGGGCAGGGCTCAGGTTGTCTGCCCTGCAACTGGGTCTCACCTGCTGCCTCCAATGCACAGGGTCCTCAGGCAACCATTAGTGAAATTTTTCTGGAAACCCCCCTGAAAGGTTCTGCGAACCACAGCTCTAGATGATCATTAGTCCTGCCATGAGTGCAGAGGACTGGACTAGATGTCCCGATATTATTGGGACAGTCCCAATTTTAAGATATTTGTCCACTGTCCCGATATCGGGGACCACTCACCACACGCACCTGAAGTCCCAGGGCTGACCGCACTTCCTGGTGGGGCAGCTCCTGGCGCCTGCCCCCCGGCAGGAGTCTGCAGTGCGGCCCGTAGACACAGAGGTGGAGGGGGTCTCTGCGTGCTGCACTGGCTCCCTCCTGCCCAATCAGAGCTGTGGGAGCGGGACTTGCAAGCACCAGTAACAAGCAGAGAGCCCTCCTCCCCACTGCCCTCCCAACCCTAGGAGCAAGAGGGACCTGCCGGATGCTTCCCGGGAGCCGCCCCAGGTAAGTACCCCCGGGACTCCCCACCTCGCCCCCCAGCGGGTCCCTCTGGATCTTAGGGTTAGGGCGGCAGGGGGCTCTCTGCGTGCTGCCTGCACCTGCAAGCCCTGCTCTGCGGCTCCGGCAGCTCCCATTGATGCTTTTCCCAGTCAATGGGGGCCACGGAGCTCGTGCTTGTGGTGGGCTTAGCCTGATCCTAGGAGCCAGAGGGACCTGCCAGATCCTTCCTGGGAGCAGCAGCCCAGGTAGGCACTGTCGGGACCCCCCCACTCCAGGCAAATCCCTCCGGCTTTTAGGGTCGGGGGGTGGGTATGGGGCTCTGCAGGCTGCTCCCACCTGCAAGCCCTGCTCCCTGGCTCCAGCAGCTCCCATTGACACTTTTCCTGGCCAGTGGGAGTGACGAAGCTCCCGCTTGTGGCGGGCGCAGCTCGTGGAGAGCCTGGAAACCCCTCCGCACGGCTCTGACCCAAGGAGCCAGAGACCTCCCAGCACAGCTGGTGAGTGCAGCCAGGGAAGGGGGCAGGGTGTGATGGAGTGAGTGTCTGGAGGGTACTGGGCTGTGAGGGTGGGAGGGGGCTGGGCAGTGGGGGAGGTTTGTGTGTTTTGGGGTGCTAGGCAGTGAGAGCCTCTTGGGGAGGTGCTGGGCTGTGGGGGAGATCTGTGTGTGTCAGGGCACTGGGGTCTGTGTGGGGCACTGTTTAGTTGTGGTGGTGAGGCTGTGGGGAAGGAGGGAGGAGAACTCTGTGGGCGAGGTTCTGTATGAGGTGCTGCGCAGCTGTGGCTCTCTCTCTCTCCTCCCCCCATCCTGATATTTCACTCTTGCGATCTGGTCACCCTATCTCGAGGTCCCGTCCAGCCCTACGATGCCATTCGGATGGCTAGAGGGAATATTTTCCTTAGCCCACCTGTGTTTGCTCTCAGACATCAGTGGGCTACAAAGTGTAGCAGAGAGCAGGGAAACGCCGCTGTCCCCGGTGCAAGGTGCTGCCCCAGCACGCAGCGCCCCACAGGCACCCCGAGCCCGGCCAGCTGTGCGCGCCAGGGCTCCTGGCGGTACATTTCCGTTCCCGCCTCCCCAGCGCAGCCGCCCTGCCGTGACCCCGCCTGGCCCCCGCCAGCCGCCCCAGCCTGACCCAGCCCAGGTCTCGCTTCCCGCGCCCGGCGGCGGGGTGGTTTCCAGGCGGAACCCGCCCGCGCGGGAACTGGCGCGCTCGGCAGTGTGCGCCGCCGGTCGGCGGAGCGAGGACACCACCGGGCTCCTGCCGCCGCCTCCTTCCTCCTCCTGCTGCCGGGCTGAACGGCGGGGTCGTCGGCAGCGTGAGGCGAAGCGGTCGGCTCCGGTCTCCTCTTCATGGCAGGGAACTTCTGGCAGAGCTCGCACTAGTGAGTGGCCCCCGCCGGCCCGGCCCGGGGCTGCCTGGGGGGGAGGCGTGGCGCTGGGGCTCTGGGCTGGGGGGTGCTGTGTGCAGGGGCTTGGGCAAGGCTGTCCGTGTGGCCGGGGTGCATCTGGGAGAGTTGGGCTTGGGCTAGGGGGTGTGGAGACACAACAGTGTGACCCCGCGGCTTTTAAATCCATCCAGACGCTCCTTTGCCCATTCACTTCAGTTTGCTCCTGACTCTTTCCTCCCCGCCCCCCCCTTGTTTCCACCGCATTATTTTTTTAAAGTGAAGGCCATAGAAAACTTATTAAACTTGTGTGGAAAGATGTAAGGTGGGGGTGGGGGAGCGCTTTACTCGATTTGGACAATGCCAATAATTTATGAATAATAATTAAAATACCTGTTCGTCGTCCCCGCCCCCCCTCAGTTTTTGACACATCCAAACTGGGGGCCGGAGAATGTGTTCTGGAATATTATTTTTTAACAGACAAAATAAAGTTAAAAAATAACGTTTTCCAAGCAGTTGAGAGGGAAATCTAGAGCATGAAATTAAAACTGGTGACAGAAGGAAGAATAGTTTGATGGAAGGAAAATATCTTTTAGCAAAATCAGGGACATGACCATATAAAATAGGGTTCATAAGGGACTTATGATAGATGAATCATTGCTAATTAAAATGACTCAAATGGAAATATTTATAAACAAAAACAAACATGTTTTAGTAGCTAGAGCATACTGGTATCTAAATATTTAGAACAGCTGATCAGTTTCTCTGGCCTAGTAGTAATTTTTATGACACCTGCAGTTTAGCCATTTCCTTTCTCCTCTGTTTTGCTCCTTGCTCACTTGGCTACCCTGATTTTAATAATGGGGAATGTTCATGTACACACAAACTATTTACCAGTAAATCCCTAACTTTCCATCCCACTCCAGTGTATGTATACATAGGTGAACTTTCTGTATTTTTACACAGGATAAGCATGCAAAACTCATGACTGGACAAGCTCAAGAAGTATGATTATATGTCAGAAGTGAATGTGGTTCAGTTAGATTCACACAGGTTAAGCACATGTGCAAATATTTGTATGAAGCATTTGAGTAATCCCAATTGAAGTAGTCAGATTAAAAATGTTGGCAACTAATTAAAAAAGGTAATTGTAGCATCAGTCAGTGAAAGGCCAGCGTTTTAAACATTTTTTAAAGCAGGTGTATATTGGGGTTGCAGAAGAAAAGTCACAAATGCTCCAGGAATGGCTGTGTAAATACTCCCTTCATGTCTAATAATATTCTGTACCAAGGAGAGCGAGAGAGAGAGGAATTGAAAAGCCTTTCCTAGAAGGAAAGGCCCCTTGAACTAAATATGTAAGGTTGCCAAGAAGAAGTGATAAGAGTATCTCATTATTATACAAGAATGAAGAATGCAGATCAGTCCAGATTTGAGTATACATAATTTTAAAAAGCATATTTGATAAAAATATAGAATAAAACAGATGAATAACTGACAATTTATCAATTTTATAAACATGTTCAGCAATAGTATTAAAAGAAATCCTCTTACTTTTTGTGAACATTTTTCTAAGAGCCTGACTTTAATGACCCTAATGAGTATTAATTTCACAAGCATGCCTCTAGTATTGCAAGACTTGATTAAAGGGAACTGTCAGCCTTTTTGGTCCCCAAATTTAATCTGCAATCTACTTGTGCTAGAGACACTACGTAACGTTTGTGCATAGTTTTTAAAAATTGCTTTCCCCCCGCCTAGTTTACAATGGATTTTGGATAAACAAGATTTGTTGAAGGAACGCCAAAAGGACTTGAAATTTCTGACAGAAGAAGAATATTGGAAACTGCAGATATTCTTTACTAATGGTAAAATGGTTTTATTTTTAGCTTAGCTGTTTAACCCATACTGTATTTACCATGTCTGAATTCACGTTTCAGTTGCTTAGAATATCTCATTAACATCTTATATACATTCTCTCAACCTATTTAACATGTAACTTTAAGTAATCTTTTATATATTATTCAGATTAGCTGTATTCTTAGTTATACGAGGGGTTTTATAGATAAACTAGCGGCATATGTATTTCTCAGTTATGTTATGAAATTTCAGTAGGCTTCCTTCTTATTTTCAGGAGGTTTCTGTAAAGACAAAAGGAAGAGGGTAAAAAAAGAAAATTTATATGTAGAAGTTTAAAGGTTAGAATGTGGAGTTATTTAGGACTTAATCCTGCACGGTGCTGAACACTCTGACCCTGAAATTTAAGCACCAGAATAGTCCTGTTGGAGCAATGAGATACCTTTAAAAATCTGAGAAATGTAGGTGTTGCTGTACTCAGCACTGGAATGCCTAAGTTTCATTTTTAGAAGTGATTTAGGGCACATCCACACTGCAGGAAAAAAACCAAAAAGTGTAGCAGTGAGTCTCAGACCTGAGTCAACCTATTTGGCCTTGTGCTAGGGGTCTGACAATAGCAGTGTTGACATTCCCGCTCAGATTGGAGCGTGGGCTCTGAGATCCACCCGTCACCAAGTCAGTTGACCCAGGCTCTGAGACTCGCTGCTGCAGGGTTGTGTTTTTTTCCCCAGCGTTAATGTACCCAAAGTCACTTTTGAAAATGAAACTAGGCTCCTAAATCAGTTAGGCATTGCAATGCTTAGCACAGCAATGCCTAAATAGCTTAAAAAATCTGGTCTTAAGTGCTTTGTGTCATAAGGATCAGAACACTTAAGCAGGGCCCGCTTTAGGCCTAGTCCACCAATTCCCCTGAATCGGGCCCCGCTCCCAGTGAGAATCCCTTCCCTGGCTAGAGGCACCATTTTAATTTTTGCCTACCTGGAAGTGCTTCGGGTCTTCAGCGGCACTTCGGCGGCGGGTCCTTCAGTGCCGCCAAAGACCTGGAGTGAGTGAAGGACCTGCCACCGAAGACTCAGAGCACCGCCGGGTGAATACAAGCCCCATGTGTTTTTTTTACATGTGTATGGTTGGTTTTGTTTTTTTTAGTCATCCCTGCTGGGGCCCTGTCGAAACTGTTCGAATTGGGCCCCGCACTTTCTAAAGCTGGCCCTGCATTTAAGTATCTTGCAGGACAAAGCCCTAAGGGAGAAGAGACTCTTAAACTAGCACTTTGTGCAAAGTGCAATTTAAATACTCTCTCTGAACCATCCTGTAAAGTAGGTAGCGTAGTAGTTTCTCAGTTGTCTGGGAGGAGAAACCGAGGCAGAAAGGTTAGTGACTTTTTTGAGGGCACTTACAGAGTTCACTCTAGTTTGCCATCCCCCACTTGTATGCTTAGGTGCATTTCTCTTTGGCATAGCTATTCTTATTTACAATTACCAAGATTAAAGTACTCTGCAAAATCTGGTCACAAATAACTAGGCTGTATTAACGCTCATATAGTACAAAATAACTGAATGAGTACTCGTGTTTATCTAATGGATTAACTATCCTAAAGTTGCTTGAGGACAAAATAAAATAATACTCTAATTTTGTAATCCAACAAGATTTAAAAGGATACTGATAAGTTAACAATCACACATTTCCTTATTTATGTTACTTAGATTACTTTAGATTTATGAACACTAAAATATTTTTAAAATCTAACTTTTTCCATTGATGTTGCTTTTAGTTCTTCACTCCTCTTGGACAAAGAAAACAACAGACTAGTTAGTTTCATTTTTCTGGTGAAGATTACCAGCTGATTAAATGAATGACACAGTCACTTGTTTTGTTACATAGCTTTTAAGTTAGGTTTTTCAATCAGCTCTTACCATTGTCCAAAGAAGGACGTTTGTGACCACTCTCATCTGTAAGATTGTGGATGTTTACTAGAATTTATGCTCCCCTTGGAGTAAACTAGTTTCCTTTTCTGGTTTTCATGCACTAGCACAAAAGCTATGTTTGTGTTATAAGCTATCATTTTTAAATCAAGTTTTTGAAATGGTTGTGAAAACACTTGTTAGTATTAGATTTTTGTGAAACATTGGAGCTAAACAACCTAATAATTTTCTTTAAAATACTTCATTTGAAAGCTTCCATTTATAAGGTCTCTTTAGGCACTTATCAGTTAACTTTTTTTTTTTCCTTTTCTAAATCTCACTTGATTTCTCTTTCTGGTCACATATGGCCCAACCATTCTCTCCTGCAGAAAAACTCCATGGGAAGGGAAAATGTATTTATAAAATTCTTTGTGGCTTACTGTGTGGATTTTTCTGATGCATCATCCCCAATGTGAGGACAGCAGCATGTAGTCAGATCAGGGGACACAATACTGTAATTGTGCAAATGTCCCAAGATTCATTGGGAAGCTTGTGGATATTGAGGCATTTGTGCAGCGACATTTCATGTTGCAGCTTGGCCTCGTCCTTGGCAGCATTGCTTATTTATGTGCCTTGATGCCATTGGCAGCCTGACCTTAGCTGTGCAGCATGCAGGCTCTCTCCCTGAGGGGGTGAGGAGGTCACATGTCAGAGATAAGGACTTAGTCTTGCTTCGAGTAAAGTGAACACACGATATGATTTTTTTCTCTGGAAAATCTGCTAGGTGGCCAAGGAATAAGGCTATTAAGAGTGACTTTCTCTCAGGTTCATCCCACCTCCAGTCAGCCATGCCCCCAGTACCTTCACATGACATTTATGTACTTGAATGTGGGGAGAAAGCTTATGTTGTCTGTGGGAGACAGTGGACAATGGTGCATGAGTAAACTAGACAATTACAAGTGCTTATATGCTTCTAATACAGTGTAAGATTCTGGCATTTTTTAATAATTTAAACTGCTTGCTTCTCCATCTAATATACCAATGTTTGGTTTTTGTTGTACATACTTAAAATATATTATGTGTAAACTAAATGACAGAACTTGAGACCTCTGTATAAAAGGCATTGCCATGCTCAGACTAACAGCAGAGCGAGAAATACAGGAAAAATGGCATGTAACAAAATGTAATGTTTCATTCCATCATTCTCTAATCCCACCTCTGCTCTGTATCCCAGACTGATGCATCTAATGTGCTTGGCACCGTTCCTTTGCCTGGGAGGCCAAATGAGCTACCTGCACAGCTGACACCAGGGCTGCTTCTTGGCCAACTGGCAGAGAACACTTGTGATGGAGCAGCTGACTACTTCCTCTGGTCTCCCACCTCCTTTCCCTAGACTAAACATGTCACTTCTCCAACACCTGCTGCCTCTACCAAATCTAGTGACCATGTTTATGTTGGCAGCTTTATTCAATTTATAATGCATTTAAAAGTCATAGGTTTTAATTTAAAACATTTGAATTTAAAATATTTTAGACTGTAAAGTGGACACCCACATTTTACCCAGTGGAGGGCTGTGTAGTATGTGGTCACCTTCCCAAGGGACATGTGTAATTTGTACATAATGGAGCAAATTCTCATCCTCATCTTTAGGAAAAGGTCCAGTCCACATACACCACTGGTTGCAGCATGCATCCACTGCTATCAAAATGGCCTGCTGAAACATGGTCTCTGTGGGGCCAAACCTCTGAATTAAAAATGTGGCTGTCTGACCACACTTTAGAACCCTTTCAGTTCAGTTTCTCCTAGGGGCCACATGTAGAGTGCCCAATAAATGGTACCAAATCATATTAAAATGCAACTTAAATATTTTGTTCATTTTTTTTTAAGTCATCCAGGCTTTAGGTGAACATCTTAAATTAAGACAACAAGTTATTGCCACTGCTACAGTCTACTTCAAGAGATTCTATGCCAGGTAGGACTGTTTACTATGATGGTACAAGAATAAAGCATTTGTTAGGCAGATTTTGATAGCCCTTTAAAAGTGCAATAATAAAATAAAAATATCATTTTTGTTTGTGAATGGTGTAAAGCTTTTATGTCGACAATGTTAGCTTAAGCAGTTTTTACATTTCCAAAGGAAGTGTGATGCTCTTGATAGATTAATCTTTCTACGTGTGTAAAACGACATAATTTTGTTATAACATTTCAGATATTCCCTAAAAAGTATAGATCCAGTATTAATGGCTCCTACGTGTGTGTTTTTGGCATCCAAAGTAGAGGTATGATGTATTATAATTTTCTAATGTAAAAGTATATAATATATAGGGAAGATGAAACATTTAGGGTTCTTAAGGTATTTTTTGTTGTTTCCATGATTTGGGGGTTCAGACCTCTTTTTCTATGGATTTCCTTATTGCTTTAGCATCAGAGAGAAAAGACCCAGTAGCTGCTATTAAGTAGTACTTCATCTTTCACAATGTTGCCTGAGTTACTGACCTGTTTTCTCAACCCTAAAGGATCTTGGAGACATTGACAGAGTGTTTAGATTATATTTTAATGTAGTTATTTTTTATATCTTAAATTGTGCTGCTGTTCTGTAAAATCTCCATTTTTTATGTGGTTCAGTTTTGTCTTCTATGTATATAAACTGGTTAAATGTTTACTCCAATTTTCAAATATAACTGATATTCTACTGTGTTTTTCACTGTATATGGGAAGGGATCTCCAGAATTTACCACATTTGCTTTTTTTAATATCAGTAGCAAATGCTGTAGCTCAGATGTTTATTTTGAGAAAAATGTGTGTAGTTGGATGGCAAAGGATATTGATAAGGAGGAACCAATCTTTCCAGCTGAAGCTCCCTGAGTATGGCTAGGGTCAGCAGTGCCTGAGATTTGTTATAATCTGGAGGCTGTTCATGGCCCTCTGTGAAATAAAATGGTCTCAGGTCATTCTTTGATAGGTGTTTGCACACCAGAAAACATACCTGCAACTGACAGACTTGTACTGTGTCCATACAAGGGAATTTTACACACACAAAATCTGCTGATGTTACTACTGGTTCAGCTGAACCCTTGTTAGCACTAGTGGAAGTCTTGATGCAGATGAAGCTTTGGCAGCATCCTGTGTGCGTGCAGTTTTTTTTTATCATTGTGTTAATTTAATCTGCTGAAAATGGCAGACAGAAATAATAGATACACAGTTTTAATTTACACAGTATTGAAAACACTGGATGCCACCAACGCCTTGTCTATATTTGGACTCCCACTGGTGTTAAGAGGGCAGCTGAACTGGTGTTAGCACTGGTGGAAATTTTTCTGTAAAATTACCTAATGTAAATAAGGCCTGGACTTCTTGGCTAATACTGCCAACAATAATGCATGGAAACTGAGCTACCTTTGAAACATTAGCAGTGGCTTTCTAGAACAGGGTTTCCTCTTGAATAAGAGTGGGATGTTGGAGCTTGCAGTATGACTGCCTATTCTGTATAGGTACTATAAATAAATTCAGTATTGTGAATCTGACATTTCTGAGTGTTAAATGTTTGTTTCTATTCATTTTTTAATGAGAACAGTGGAGTAATTATTAAATGAAAAAGTAACCTCTGTCATGGTGTAGCTTTACTTAAATAATTAACTTATTCTGATCACCTAAACAGAAATTTAATAGGCGAGAAAATATTTAGTTAAAATACAATGTGTAAAAAAAAAAAAAAAAAACTATAGGAAGAAAGCCCAGTGCTTTTAAACTGATAAATAGTGTGATCAAATGATATTTCAGCTAGTTCAGTACTAACTGAGTCACCTCATTTACCGCTCTTCTTTGCTCAGGAATTTGGTGTGGTCTCAAACACAAGGTTGATTTCTGCTGCTACTTCTGTATGTAAGTGTAAATGATGTATTTGTTATACTATATTAAGGAGACTATTTTCAGGGGAGAGGAGATGTTCACTTTGTCAAGAAATATCAAATCTCATATAGTTTCTTATCAAATCATGAGGGATTTTTAACCTCTCTTCATGAGGGCAATTCATTTACATCATCTGTTCTTTTAGGGGAAAAGACACCTGTTTTAAGTGTGTATGTGGAAGAAAAGATCCTTTCTGTGTACCATTCTACACTAGTATCAATTCTGGTGGGAACATATCAGTCAAATCACAACTGAAAATAAGGTGCCATGATGATTATCCTAAATAAATAAATCCTGAAAATCAGGTCTAGATTTCAATTCACGCAACAGTGTAAATCATAAGTGCTGGGCTTTATTTGTCCTTTTTATCATGATTAGCTTTCGTAGAACTACTGCTCCGTTTGAGATTTTGTTTTCATTTTAAAAATAAAAGATCTTCAGATTAGAATCTTAACGTTTGTAGAATCCTATATTTTGACATTTGGAAAAAGACTAAGGTTGTATATGATAAGATCTTGTAAAGACTGACTTAATGAGAAAAACATTTATATAGAATTCTGAGACTAAAAATACATCAGTACTGCAGTTAGTAGTAGGTTTGCCATTTTACATTAAAATCTTATCAAGAGTGCAGATTTGTGTGATAACTTTGTGCATCAATGAGGAAAGCAGATATGTACTGGATAAAGATACAGGAGTCTAAATTTGATGTTAGTTTGCAGGAATCTTGCTTTTTTTAGAAATTCCCGTGCATCAGAATCCCAAAGAGAAATGTCCTCTGTAGTGCTTTAAAAACAGAATACTCCACTGCACTTGGGAGCACACATTGAGTGTGAGGACCATGCACAGGTGGCTTTTTCTTTAACATCACTTTTGTATGTCTGTCTTCTGCCTGTACCTGTGTTAGCAGAGTTTCTTCAGCAGCACAGGTTCAATTGGTTGGTAGAGGACTTTGGAGAGGAGGAGAAAAAAGAATGAGTGGAAGAAATGGGAGATGCATAAAAGGAAACTAACAAAAAGGAAGACCTGCCAGTTAATTGAGGCAGTTTGGTCCTTTGCACCTTGCGCAGTGGCTAGAAGCACCGACGAGGCACTGTACACTTCTCCTTGGGGAGAAGGCTCCTTAAATTGATCTCTAGCAACCTCTTCACTCTACCCCTGCAGTTGAGTGCAGGAAGAGCTCAGTGGAGAGGTAGCTGCAGCATGCTTTGAAAATCATATCTTTTCCCCACAACTCTTCCAAAAAATTGGGATTCTTTTACCCCGACTTGCTTGAAAAAGTGTGGTGAGGAGACCTTTTCTGCTCAACATCAGAGTCAATTAAAGAGCCTTGATGAAAGGACTGTCCACTGATGGTGAACTGTAGTCTTGTTTCTCTTTGATGCAGAGCAGTAAAATTGACCTGCAACTGAGTCTATTCCTAAAACTTGGCTTGGGTCAAGCTATAGTCTCCTCCACTTCTAATGCTGTTTTTCTTTGAGGCAGTGGTATACACAGGGTTCTCTTTTTAAAATTATTATAGAATTGTATTGTTTACATTAGTTTTTGACTTCTTTGCACTGTATGTTGTTTCTGGTGTAAATTAAAAACAAATAAATGAAGTTGCAGTAGTTTTCTGAATAAATAGTCCACATAAACATTGAGCAGTTCATTATTGTTTTTAATCTATCGAACAACTCAAAATTAAAATTACTCTCTTAATTTGAAATAACTAAAATTTCCATCTAATGGTGTGATCCTGCAGACAAAATTCATATGGAAGCGTATGGAATATGCATAAATACCTAAGGACATCAGGTTCAATCCTTTAGTTGTTAAGAGGGCTAGATCCTCCTCCCACTGATGTCAATAGTATAGTGACTTCAGCCAGAATCAAGCCCTAAATTACTGTCTCTTAGTATTACAGGGAACATTGTCTACTCGGAAAATGTTAAATGTTGTCCATTGTGTCCAGAGGGGGGGCTTCTAAAATAGCTTTAAAAATGCATGATCTGACTGAATAAAGACTGTCGATTCTAATAATACTTCACCTTTCAGGAATTAAACAACTGAGTTATACAATTGAGTTAATTCTCCTCTTCCAGGTAGGATTGTTCTTTATGTATAGCAGTGGATGGTTAGCGGTCAGATAAGAGGGTTTGAGGCTCTACATACTGATGAACTAATAGAAATAAGTAAAGAAGAATATTTGATTTAATTTTGTCATTATTTTTAATACATCTATCTCTTTTTACTACAGTGAAAACTAGGTTTTCTTATGCCTTTCCGAAGGAGTTTCCGTATAGGATGAATCATGTAAGTATGATATAACTTTAACAAAAAAATACATAGACAAACATTTGTGAGCAGGAATAAATTGTATGTTCGTCTTCGAGTGCTTGCTCATGTCCCTTCAACTTAAGTGTGTGTGCTTCCACAAGCTCCGGTGCAGGAAGTTTTTCCCTCAACAGTATCCGGTTACTGCTGAGGGAAAAACTTCCGGCACCAGTGCATGTGGTGAGCACACACCTAAGTTGAATGGGCATGAGCAACACATCTTGAAGAACACCAGTTACGGAAAAGGTAACTGTCTTTTCTTACAGGTGGAACAGCTCTGTATCATTAATAGGGTCCTACCAAATTCAAGGCCATGAAAAACGCGTCACGGACCGTGAAATCTGGTCTTCTGGGTGCTTTACCCTCTGCTATTCAGATTTCATGGGAAAGATCAGCATTTCTCAAATTGGGGGTCCTGACCCTAAGGGGAGTTGCAGGGGGGGGCACAAGGTTATTTTAGGGAAGTTGTGGTATTGCCACCCTTACTTCTGCGGTGCCTTCAGAACTGGGTGGCCAGAGAGTGGCAGCTGTTGACTAGGTGCTCAGCTCTGAAGGCGGCGCCCCCACACCAGCAGCAGCGAAGTCAGAGTGGCAATACCATACCATGCCACCCTGACTTCTGCACTGCTGCCTTCCAAGCTGGGCAGCCAGAGTGTGGTGGCTGCTTACTGTGAGCGCAGCTCTGCAGGCAGCAGTGCAGAAGTAAGGATGGCAATACCATATCATGACTTCTGCGCTGCTGCTGGTGGTGGCTCTGCCTGCAGAGCTGGGCTCTCACCGAACTGCCACCGCTCTGTAGCTGCCCAGCTCTGAGGGCAGTGCTGCCGCCAGCAGCAATGCAGTAGTAGAGGTAGTGGTACTGCCACCCCCCCACACCCACATACTCACCCACACACTAACCTTGCCTCCCCACAACTCCTTTTTGGGTCAGGACCCCAACAACTGCAACACTGTGAAATTTCAGATTTCAAAATCCTATGACTGTGAAATTGACCAAATTGGACTATGAATTTGGTAGGACCCTAGCCATTTAATTTAGTGACCTGACTTGTGGCATTCTGGCTCTGCAAGAATATTTAGCTCCTTCGCCTTTTTATTTAATTCATATGGCTACAACACTGTGACTGTTTTTTATAAATTTAATACATTGTACTATTTTGTAACAAGAGGGAAATAAATCTCAATTTGGGGCCCAACTGAGCAAAAATTGCACCAGGCAATCCTTTGGAAACAAGGTTTTTTCCAGGTCTTCCATGGAAAAGAAACTCCTATTCTTTGCTAAACAATTTCTAAGCAATATAGTGTCACTGTTATCTCAAGGTATTCACAATTAACTTTGGATTGTTTGTAGGGAAATTTTTTTTTGGGTAACCCACATCCATACTTGCAGTTTCTTTATGAGAGAGTTACTTGTATCACCTACTTTCCTTAAATTAGGAGAAAGAAATATTATAAAGGGAATAGAGAAATACAGTGGGACTGAATAAAATATCAGTAATTATACAGCAGTTGGTTACCAAGTACGCTGCTCCAGAGTAGATCAAAGTAATTCCAGTCCCTGGGATACTCACCAGGCCTACACATGGGAACAGTTGGCTCATGTTAAGGGTTTTTTATTTTTGTCCCCAATATTTAATCTGTAGTAAAAATCTGTCCATTTTTCTACAACTCTTATTTAGAGTTAAGAAATTTCCAAGTGTTTTGAAGGCAAGATCTTTGGTAATGCAGCCTCACAATAATGAGGGGATTGGTGCAGATTTTATTAATGTAATATATTTTTTTCAAATTTACTTCCTTTTAGCTTTTACTATTATATTCGCATAGGCAAAGCATGTCTCCATACACTCTTGGTAACTGTGATTATATAATAAGATACTACTAAATTCTAATCACAGTATATTTTTTTCACTTTCATTTGTACAGCTCTCCAAAAGAGCTGGCCAGCCCAATTCTATATATTAATTCTTCTTTAAATCTTGATATAGATCTCTGGGTGATATAGATCTCTGGGGCAATGCTGTGCTGCTATTTTAGGGTCAAACTCAAAATCACGTAAAAGTATAATATTGAACAACACTGCTATTCTGATTCTTGTTGAGTTAGCATTCAGTTTATAGAATTGTATGATACATCAAGGTGTGGTTACATGGAACCGATACCACAGAAAACTTCAGCATACCCAATCTCTTAGTAGATACCTCTGAAATTATTTATTGGTAATGAAATATGTGATTGGAGGCTGGTAACTGACATTCCTACTTGCCACATAATTGTATTAGAAATGTTAAATGTCTTCTAGTTTAGTGTAACACAGTTAGTGCCATCATTATAGTTCATAGCCTTTCTTAATATACAGGAAAATATAGCTTCCTTTAACTGAACAAATGCAGTCCAGTCCCTTTCTTGTGGTGCTAAACCATTATCTTGAGTCTTGAATATGAGATATATTGTCTTGATGTCTATAATTTGACAGAATATTTTAGTAACATTTTATACTCTAATATCCTATGCATCTGTCAATATGCCTGATATCCCTTCCATTTGATTTGTCTTTGCTGTAACAGAAGAGAAACTAAACCTACAAAGGCGCAAGTGCCCTCAACTGTTTTTAACCTCCAGTGAAGCTGGGGGCACTCAACCCCTTGAAAGATCCAGCCCCAGGTGAACAAAACAGCATAAGTTCTATAAATGAAATAGTCTACAGAACATATTCATATAACAGTTACATGAAAATACTTAAGTACATAGCAGTGATAGGAAAAAAAACCCTGTTCTTAGAAGTGGAGTGGTTATTAAAATGACGAGACAGTTGACTAGCTAAAGATGTTTTCTGTTGAGACATTTCTTAATTGGTTTGTAGTATTTCTGTAAAAGAAATTTTGGAATTGGTGAAAGTTCTTGGGAATGACTCAGGTTTTTTGTGCAATTCGTAGTATATGGGAATGCTTATATGTAGAAAAATGTATTGGTCTGGTTACTGATTAATCCTTTACTCTCTTTCCTGTTAAGAGAAAATTGTTGCTTAATTATATTTTTAATTCTTTGCAGATATTAGAATGTGAATTCTATCTTTTAGAATTAATGGTAGGTGTCTTTCTTTCTCTTACTACCACATTAGTTTATTTTTACGTAGTAAGAATGTTCTGGATTCTGCACATACGAAATAATATGTATGGAGCCGCCATTTGTTTTTTCAACCTGAGTTTCATTGTTGAGGTTCTTATTGTCCCCTTTTCTCAATTAACTTGTTTTCTAATATGTGGAGGTCAGTGACCTCCTGTATTTAGGTTGCCTACCATTTTGCACTGTAAAGATTTTTGAAAAACTTTAATACAGTACTTCCATTATGTGCAGAAGGACTCTGAAATTTTAACAGGCTGAAGACCATAGGGTCAGAGATAGGGATGTTTCTTTTGTACCAAGAAATTCTGTTCAGGTTTGGCAGAGAGAAACTTTTGAAAGTCTCATTTTCCTTTCAGCTAAACTTTGGCAGCATGCCAAAATAATAACCGAATGTGAATATTCAAATTCTTGCAGTGCAAATCTGAGGATAAATTCATTAATATTTGTGAAGCATTCAGATATTAGAATGATTAGTGCTCTAGAAAATACCACAAGGAAATTAATAATTCTGTATTCATTGCAGGGGTTGGATGGTGTCCTGTTAAGACAGAGTCACACATTGATAATTAAGATAAAAATAAATATTGAACATCTGCCTCATTCCCTGAACATTGTCCATATTGTGCACTGAATGAGGCAGAGGTCCTGTGGAACAGTACAATCACGTAGTTAAATATTTTTGATCAAATAGTATGTGATCATGTAACTAGAGACTGTAGTATAATGCAGTGCAGGAGGCCGAATTAAGGTTTCTGAGGGCACCTAAAATCTGACATTTCCGAAATTTGAATGCCTAATTCTACAACCTAAATAATGTTATTTTAACATAGGTTTTTAAATACGTAATTGTATACATTTGTAATGTTGCCACTACCTGTATCCAGTACTATAAAGCACTTAAATGTACCAAATACAGGTGTGCAGTTCTTGGAATTGCCCAAATACTGAATAATTTATTTAGTGTCTACATCTTCAGAGCATCACACCAATATTTAGCTAACTTGACTCTTTGTTAAGGTGGTTGTTGGGATTATTTTAATTTTTATAGTGGAGGAAGTGAAGCAAAGGCAGGGAGATTAAGCGAATTGTCCCAGGCTGCAGAGGGAGTCAGCTCAGATAACTAGACTACACTTCACATAACTAGTACCAGAAAGAAGAGCCTTTTTAAATGCATGATAAGGATATAAAACATAGGTTAATTTTTGTAAATATGGAAGAACAAATAGGTGAAGGTACTGCAGCAATGAAATGTCCCAAATTCCCTATATTTGACTTTCGGTGTTTTTGTAAAAGGAATAATATTTCTTTTGTTGAGAAAGAGGTGTTTTTAATATTGGCATCCTGTGCTGTGCTTAGGAACAGTCTCTGATCTTGATAATTAATCAGACATCAATTGTAACTGACTGTATTTACAGAAAGTTACTTTTTGTGACAATTAACATTTCCCCCCTGAAACAATGTACAAGTAATATTTAATTTCAGCGTTGTATGTAGCATATATTCACTGACACAGCCCTCCAGTGTTGCATACCTATAACTAGCTATTGTTGGGAGGCAAGGGGGGGTCTTTGTTCTTCCTTGTACACTAACTCCTCACTTAATGTTGTAGTTACGTTCCTGAAAAATGCGACTTTAAGTGAAACAATGTTAAGTGAATCCAATTTCCCCATAAGAATTAATGTAAATGGGGGGTTAGGTTCCAGGGCAGCTTCCCCTACTCTGCAAGCACCAACCTTTAGCCCATCCACTCCACTCCTTCCCCCAAGCCCCACCCTTGACCCACCTCTTCTCCCCCCCACCTCCTCCACCTTTACTTCGCTTGCTGCGTCCTGGCTCCTCCCCCCTCCCACCCCTCCCTTCTAAATGCCACAAGCCAGCTGATTGCCGAGTAGGGGAGGGAGGGGGGAGGGGGGAGGCACGCCGAGTCCTCGCTCCTCCCCACTCCCTTCTGCCTGGGGCAATCAGCTGGCTTGCCGCGTTCGGGAGGTGGGAGGGAGCCTGTGCGCCAAGTCCTCGCTCCTCCCTTCTGCCTCCAAAATGCCGCAAGCCAGCTGATTGCCACTGGCAGGAGGCGGGGGGAGAAGGGGAAGGAGCTGATCCGCAGAGTCTGCCGGTGGGTGGGAGGCGCTGGGGGGGAAGGGGGCCATAGGGAGGCTGCAAGCTCTGGAGAAAGCAAGCAGCCAAACAGCGTTAAGAGTGGAGCATTGCACAACTTTAAATGAGTATGCTCCCTAATTGATCAGCAACGTAACAACAAAACAATGTTAAGCAGGACGACTTTAAGTGAGGAGTTGCTGTACAGTCCAACCTTAAGAGTAAGGAAGAAAATTCAGAGCTGTGTAGACTTTTAAAACCAGTGTCAATTATTCTGGCAAGCTTCTCATGTATAGTATTATTTAGTGACAGACTGTTTTCTGGCAGCGTTCTGAATTTTCAGTTGGGAATTATGGGTTTGTAGGCAAATAAGGTTTCAGTGTGCTGCAGATGTGGCACTTTGCCTCTCTAAGGGAAAAGAAAAGGACATTGACAGACTGGCAATCAGTCTAATTAATGGTATTTTAGGAGAGTGCTTCCCTCATTATGCCAGACTTAGGGTGTCATGATGCTAAAATGAATGAAACTGAAAGGGGAAATAAAGAAAAAAAACTGATTTGTTAAATCAACATTTGTAATGCAAACTGACAGTGTATTTTCTGTTATAATTATAATCTGATTTTTTTAAACTTATTTCTAGGATTGCTGTTTGATAGTGTATCATCCTTATAGACCTTTGCTCCAATATGTACAGGATATGGGCCAAGAAGACATGCTGCTACCCCTCGCATGGTAATGAAGACAAAGGTTAATACTAGTGCATCCTACTTCAGTAGGAAAGCTAACTTGAAAAAATAAAAGAAATCAGAGATGGTCAATTACAAGTTGGTTTGGCCAGGTCTAAACACAAAGTGGCAGCAATTTATTGATGTAAATGTGTCTACACAGGGATTGACAGTGGTGTAACTATTCTGTTTTTAAACTGATTTTAAACTTGTGTGTAGACCAGAACTAGTAGCATAGTGCCTGCCCTGCTAAATAATGAACATTTAATAGAGATGCTCTTTCCCTGCTAATGTGAGAGCTTTTTGTTGTACCTTGTCATAGTAGAACGTCAGAAGTAGCATACGGTTGATCTGTTCTTTTAGATGAGTGATTTTCAGACTTTTTAGGCTGTGTACCACTTTCCAAATAATGTCGTCTACACAAAGTGCCCCCATCTGAGATAGGCAGATCCTGTGGGTGGGAGGGTGGGTCACAGGCAGAAATCTGGAATGGAACTCCATTTAGCAATAGCTTCTAGAGGATTTTCAACTGAGGTGTCTCCCCCCCTCCGCCCCACAGAGGCCTGGAGGAACATTTAAGGGGGTGAGTAAGGATGCCAGGTGGCTTGGACCTGCCCTGCGCGGTGGGGCTTGGGGAGGGAATGCCACCTCCACCCCTGACTTACCTCAGGAGGCTACCCACCTGTCTGGGTTGGCAGGGAGGTGCAACTAAAAATGGTAACTTAAAGGCGGGGCTCAACGCCTCGCAACCTCCCTCGGCCCCGACAGGCTGAGTGGCTGGTGGAGGTGGCACTCCCTCCTCAAGCCCATCCATGAGGCGCTGGCCCAAGTCGCCTGGTGTTGCCACTCGCCCTCCGTGAGAACTTTCCTCAGTGCCCCCCATCAGGGGTACAATCCCCATAGTTTAAAAACTTCTGTACTAATAAAATGCATTGTCCACCATTACAGGATTTTTCTCACTTACCCCCTAATGAGAGCTTGCGTACCCCTAAAGATATGTGTACTCCAGTTTGAAAACCACTATTTAGATTAACAAAGCTTTGTTTTTAAAATAAAAAAAATGCAATAAAAAATTTAGCCTATGCCACTCTGGACTGTCTAGCAGAAGCCAAGAGCTCTTGAATTATAACTTAAACTCAGACATGGACTCCCTCTGTAGCTTTGAACAAACTACTTACTCTTTTTGCCCTTGTTTCCTCCTCCCTAAAATGAGGATTATAATACTTCACAGGAGAGCTGTGAGGATTGGTTGATGTCAACAATTTTATGATGAATCTTCAAAATACTTTGCAAAGCAACATTTTATTAGGAAGCACGATATACTTCTAAGTAGAGTGCTTAGAAGCAAACCATTACTATGGTCACTTGGGAATGAATCAAAATATTCAAGATTAGAAGTGTGTGTACCTGGATACAGATATTCATGATTTTCCCCACCTTTATTTCTGACTGCCTCAATGTGTAAAAAAAAAAAAAAAAAAAAAAATTCTCCTAACTTTTAAAATAAAAACAGATGGTAACTTCTGAAGTAAACACCTTGTTGTTCACCTTTATTCTCATTTTATCTACCACTTTTGTTTGCACAGGAGGATAGTGAATGACACATATAGAACTGATCTTTGTCTACTGTACCCTCCCTTCATGATAGCCCTAGGTAGGTAACAAGTTAAACTACTTCACTGTATCTGAATGGTTTCATCTTGCATAGTGTTCCATGAATGGGCATTTCTTAGCAAATCCACTGTATTAAAAAATGTTGATTTGTTATCCCCACCATCTCCTTCAATTAGCACATCAGATGTTATTGACCATGCAGTCATATGGCTTGAAACTCTAGCAAGAAACCGGAAAGCTTGATTCTGAGCTTAATCCTTGAAAACTATGACTTGGAAGTGTTGTAGAATAGACAGTGGTAAAGGGAGGCAGAAACACTCGGAATTATAAAGAAGGAAAAAATAGTAGAAAATGTATTCTGAAAATTTTCATTTACAAACATCTGTTCTTGTTACAATAAACAAACTAATCTTTGTTCAGTAGACATGTCCCCACACAAATTTTACTTTGCAGCTTGCCTACATGTGGCCTGTGTTGTCCAGCAGAAGGATGCAAGGCAGTGGTTTGCTGAGTTGTCTGTTGATATGGAGAAGGTATTTTTTTTTTCCTTTCTTGATACATACTGACCAGAAAGATATGTCATTAATATTATAAATTGATATTTTGCATCTGTATCATTTAGAGCAGGGATCGGCAACCTTTGGCATGCAGCCTGCCAGGGTAAGCCCCCTGGCGGGCTTTACCTGTTGCGTCCGTAGGTTCAGCCGATTGCGGCTCCCACTGGCCATGGGAAGTGGCGGCCAGCACATCCCTCTGCCCATGCCGCTTCCTGCAGCATCCATTGGCCTGGAGTGGCAAACCGTGGCAGGTAAACAAACCGGCCCAGCCGGCCAGGGGGCTTATCCTGGCGAGCTATGTGCCAAAGGTTGCCAGTCCCTAATTTAGATTTATACTCTCGTTAAATAATGCACACTATGAACTGTTAAAGCTAGGCAGGAGTTGGATGGGAGACATCTCGAAAAACCCAGGTATTTCAGGAAGAGGACTTGGTGATTCAGTGCATAGCACTCTGTCCTCTGAGCCAATGCTCAAACAAAGAGTGCTTCTGGAGTTGTCATCTTTCAGATGAAACATAAAACTGAGCTCTTGTTTAGTTGTGGTCATTAAATAGTCTATGGCATTTTTCACAAAATAAAGGTGTTAGCCCAAGCATTCTGGCCAAACTCCAGTGTGGACAACTCTGCCTAATTCTTCCTGCAGTACTGGTTGCTTATTCGCCATTCTTATTTTTAATATAACTGTTCTGTTGTTTCTACAGTGCTTTACACACAGCAAATCTTTCTGGATGAAAAGCACTATGACCTCCATTCATTAAAGCACTTAAGCTCATGCTTAAGAGCTTTGCTGAACCAGGCAATATGAATCACACTTTGGGCTTGACTGCACGGCACAATTGCAGAGTGTTGTGCATACAAGCATAAGGTAAAATGAGTTGAACATGACAGGGAGTACAGGGGGAAACCACTCTGTACCAGTGGATGGTCTTATGTAGCTACCAAGTTACTCCTGCTATTGAACATATTTGTGTGTTTAGACTTCCCACTACTGATACTGACGACAGCTTAGGTGTGGTAATAGCCTCCTGTCCCAGATCTGGACTTTAGCGTCCAAGACCTGGGTGCTTACCTGAAACTTCCCCAAGCTCACTACCAGCTTGGATATTCTCGCTGCCACCAGGTCAGGAATTATAGGGCCTGACCCCCCTTTCCTCTCTTTGGTGTCCCCAACCCTTCCTTGGGGGGACCCCCAAGACCCAGACCCCTGGGTCTCTCTCTCTCTCCTCTCCCAGCTTCCCCCCCTTTCCTGGGTTAGCCGGTGCGAGACTAGACTTCACTCTTTGAATGCAACCGGAGAGGCAATCTAGCGTCCCCAAGGCTATGCATTCACAGCTAATCACAGCTAGCACACAAGGAAATTCCCCCTCCCTGATCTCGTAGCAGTAACGAGAGAAAAACTTCAACCACAAGAGAACAGAGATGATTCTTTTTCTCTTTCCCCGTAGCCTGCTCTTTCCCTGAAAACAATAGGAAACTAGCCCACAGCCTGGCTTTTCCCTTCCCTTTGCCTCCCTAGGAAAAGAAACTTCCACAAGTTTTAAAAGAAAAGTTTATATAAAAAAAAAGGGAAATATAAAACAATAATCTTGCATTAAGAAACTCAATACAGGCTCTTGCTTATAAGAAAATATGAAGAAACAGTCTGATTTAAAAGATAGCCCGATTAAACCAGTCCAACCAATCCACATACATGTAAATACAACCCAAAGCTCCTCATAGCCGAATTGCTTGGGGTTCCTTTGTACTCACAGATGTGTAGGAGACACTTGGAGATAAGATGCAGTTAGGAGGAAGCTTGTTAACTCACAGCCGAGAAAACAACAAAAGACACAGCCATCCACATCTATTCGTACAACCCAAAGCTCCTCATAGCCGAATTGCTTTGGGGGTTCCTTTGTACTCACAGACTTTTGGTATAATATTTGAAATAAGAAGGAGTTAGGAGGAAACCTTGTTTACTCACAGCCGAGAAAACAAAAAAGACCCCGAGTATACAAATTCCCGCCCCTGACTTTAAACAATCCAGTTCTCTGATTGGTCCTCTGGTCAGGTGTTTGGTTACCCTTTCCAGGTAAAAGAAACTTAACCCTTACCTTACCTATCTACTTATGACACTAGGCTTAACAGTTCACATCACCAGACTCCTTAGCTAATTGTGACTCTGATTTCAGAGATGTATGTTGCTTCCATGGTGCTCAATGCTTTATCTGGACTCAGGGTTTTTTATTTATTTTTGTTTTACTATCTAACATTAAGTCAGTGATTGCCAATGTGAGAGCCATACATCACATGCAATCCTTGCTTAGTAAAAATACTGCACTAGAAAGTCATATTTGTAGAGGTTAGTAGGAAGAGAGGGCAAAGCTAAGACAGCCACAGAGCAAAAATAAGTGGTATGAATAAAAAGAGAATAAACTACCAATTTTTGATTTTTGTCACCTATTAAAGACAGTACTTTGGCAAACAAAAGAGCTGCTCTGGGAATGTTACAGTTCATAGGACAAAACAGTTGTGCACTGTTCAGCCCCTCCCCTCCTGTACGGTAACTAAACCAGTGGTTATCAAACCATGGTCCATGGAGCACCTGTGGTCTGCAGACCACTTGCTGGGTGATCCATGGAGCGCTGGCTGGTTATATGCTAGTGCCTGTCCTGGTTACCAGCTGCTAAATAGTCTTAAAAGAAGCTAAAAACACATTCCTAACATTTTTCCATGTAAACAGGTGGAATGTTCAGTTTTTGATGGGGAGAAAAATAGTGGCTTGTGTAATTCTGAATGGGAGGCAAAGTGGCCCAAGAAACACTTTGTTTGCAGTATCATAGAAATGATGTCTCAAGATCCCTTCTAGCCCTGCAAGTCCTGTCCTCTGTGCCTGAGGCAGGACCAAGTGAATCTAGACCATCCCTTACAATGTAATAATGTAATTTACTGTAAGGAAAAGCTTTAGAACCCCTGAGCTAGACCAAGATGCTCTCAGCTATCTGTGGAAATAGTTAAGATTGCTAAATTGTTGAGACTGATGTGAAAGCCACTCTGATATAGAGAAAGCATCATACTTACATTTTGGTTGGTTAGTGGCTACACATCTGTATGGGTAGTGATGAACACAGAACCACTACAGTATCTGATCTCAAATATCTTTCTAATTAGATTTTGGAAATAATCAGGGTCATTCTAAAACTGTATGAACAGTGGAAGAACTTTGATGAGCGGAAAGAAATGGCTACTATTCTTAATAAGATGCCTAAACCGAAACCACCTCCAAACAGGTACAATAATGTCTTTAATTTTCTTTTTTCATACCACTTCATAATATTGTACAAATGTCTTAAACTAGACACTTCCTCTTAAAACACAAGCGAATATTTCATTGGGGCATAGTAAATATGTTTACAGTGCAGATCTTTCCGTGATAGACTTACTCCTATTTACTGGTTTGGGAGCCACGAAGAAGAGTTGCTTCTGGTTGATAAGAGAGTAGTTTTAAACATTCTTTTTAATGTTAGCTTTTCTGATTAAATTCATTTAATGAGATCATCTTCAATTCAGTTCAGCAAACATAAAGAACTTCATTTACATGAGTTCACCATAACTAGGAAGGTCTGACTGCTCAGAACTATGCATGTACAATTTTATGCAAAATTTGCTCATGTAGATATGGTGATTGGGTGTTGTGTAAACTGACAATCTGCACATGCAAATCAAAACTAAGGTGCAAATATGTGAGCTTAATTATGGTAACTGCAGAGGTAAATTCGGTTTGCAATTGGACATAATGTTTTTGCATGTGCAGTTTGGAAAATCAGGTTCTTCAAGTGCTGGTTGTTTTGCATGCTTTCTAGTGGAAATAATTTATGTAGACCTGGTTATCAAAACAGTGAGTTTAATTGCATAGAGTTGGGAGAGGCAAAAAAAAAAATGCTCTGAATTTTGTGTCTAAAGATTCTTCATTTCAAGAGGCTTTTAGTGCTTCATCTGCTATTGCACAACAGTAGTTCTTTCTTAAAAGCTAGCAATGTAACGAATATACATTTTGTATCTGAAATATGTATTCCTCCCTCCAAACAGTGAAGGAGAACAGGGTCCAAATGGAAGTCAGAACTCCAGCTATAACCAGTCTTAAGACATTCCAAAGAACTTTATTATGGACCACTTTGGATCAAGACATACTAGGATCTCAATTGTGTTCATGAAATGGACAGAAGGTTTTAATAATGTCTTTGACAAAGAACTTGAAGAATAAATGGCTTGTTTCTATCAAGCATGTTGAAAGCTTTTTCTTTAAAACTGCATGAACCCCTTTAACACTGGAACAACCGTATTAGCAAGATTTCTCAATGTAAGGCATTCAAAAGTTTTGAACAGAGCTTCAAAAGATTCACACATCCACTTCAGTATTAATAGCTGAATACTGTTTTGTTTGCTTTCAGAAAATGTAGATTGCCATTAAAGTGAAGATTATTTTTTAAACTACAGTAATGAAGCCTGTTGATTGTAACCATATTAATGACCCTGTGTCTTTTATCATTCAGTTTGTTACTGAAGGAGAACAGTGTATAAATCTTGTCATTTACCTATTTGTTTTATAGCTAAGGTATATTATAAAAAAAATTGTTTCAGCAACAAAAGCTGCAAAAACCTGAAAACAGTGCAGGAAAGAAATTAAGTTCCTCTTCTGGACTGAAGTGATACTGTTTTACTCAGTACATGTAGCTTGGATATTTTTCCACAAAACTTAGTAGCCCAGCCTACCAGAAAAGTGCAATATGTATAGTGGACATTTGAAATGAACCTCAGTTTTCTTCACTATTTCAAATATTAGGAATTTTGAAGTTTATAAATTATTTGCAAGTACTATACTGTGCAATACTCAAGTGTTTTAGAAGCACATAGCAATATTATCCAGATGATTTTTTTTTTATTGTGGGGTTTTTTTGGTACAAAAAGGTATATACTGTTAGTCTGCCTTCATATCATGAATTTGAGATTTTATAGAAGTTTATTGAAAGGAACAAGCTTCATCATGGCTGTTTTAAAATGTGACTAAGAGTAGCTCTTAAGAATTATTGCAACGGGATTCTTTTGTTACCTACTTGCTGGACAAAATGAGTTTCCTTCAAACCACGGGTTGTAGCCTACATTCCTGAGTCATGCAGAACCTCCCACATAAGTCACGATTAGGCCCTAAAAATTTTAATGTTTTGTCCCCCTTGCCCAACAACTTGTATACTACTTAATTCTCAACTGAAAATGCTGATTTGCCCACAAATAAAAGCTGAATGATAAAAACTGAAGTCCAATAGCTTTTTTATCCAATCTATTTTTTTTCTAAAACATACTAACATTACACAGGTCTAAAATATAGACAATAAGTGCTTGAAAAACCTGGCCTGATAGACCTTGTTAATTCTAAAACTTCACCCATTTAAAAACCCCCTTACTTTTTGTAGTCCTCTACTGGACTCCTCATTCAATGAAGTGCAATGAAAATGTGGTTTTGTATGCAATCAATGAGGCTACTTGCACTTATTCTAGTTATTTTTATAAAACATTTGATGCAAATTAAAACCTGCTTTATAGTAAGACAACAGACATTTTAGCCTTATTTCATTACTTTTGCTGGTAAAGACACTTGGTCCTTCTAATCTTGAAAACTGGCTTGTTGGTTTTATCCCTTGAAACTTAAACAGTGTATTGTTTATAACATGGATACAATGAGTAGGAATAAATCAATGTAAACTAACAATGATTGCGTGTAGTTCTTAAAACACTGATTATTCCTGAACTAAAGCTTTATTGAAGTAGTATTCCTCAGTAGTAGCTGTACTAGCAAAATAATTATTTTACAATCTACAGTTTTAATACAAGGTTTTAGACTAGAAAGTTAACCATTTGTTTTCAAAACTTTTTGCTTCTGCATGTAAATGTTTTCATGATTAGTGGTGAAAGTATTTTTTCCAATGTAGTTCTAGAGAGTTAATTGATTGCATTAGACTGAAGTGTCATTATACAGTTGCAGCAGATACACGAAAATGGTGACCAGAGAATCCCCACCTGAAGGTGATAATGGGGTGGGGGGGAGGGCGGGCAAGAGGAGAAACAGTTTAACAGGTTATAGACCTAAAATAGCTCTGACTGTTAAGATACTGTAGACTGACCTCCAGAAAGAACTGTGTCCACACACACAATACACGAAGTAAACAGCATAAACTGAAAGCCTTGCTAAAGTGAAATAGATGAGCTGGTTTCTGGTACCTTTTAGTAGGATGTCTACACCTTTTAATTACATTTTTTTAAAGTACTTGTCCCCCCTCATGTGTACAAACATTTAAGAAACACATAAGACACCCCAACTGTCCCTCTAAGGTAAACCTATGTTAACACCATTAATAAAAGTCTGCAAGAGAGAGAACTTTTAAGTGTACCTTTTTCACCAACAAATTGGTGGAGAGATAGAGTTCTATTGTTGGAAAGTGCCCTTCCAAAGCACCGTCTTCCTTTAAGAGGAGGGGATAGCTAGCTTAGTGCTTCTGTAAATCCTACCTTTTGGGGTTGCATATAAAGAGGTGGTCTGTCAGCCTTATTTGGCATATTACCTGTCTTCACTACCCACCAGATTGGCGGGTAGTGATCAATCGAGCAGGGATCAATTTATTACGTCTACTCTAGATGCAATAAATTGACTCCTGAGCGCACTCTCGTCGACTCCTGTACTTCAGCGCCACGAGAGGCGCAAGCAGAGTCGACGGGAGAGCGGCAGCTGTCGACTCACCACGGGGAAGACACCATGGTGAGTCGATGTAAGTACATAGCTGAAGTTGCGTAACATAGATAGATTCCCCCCACCCCCTTCCGGTGTAGACCAGGGCTAAGTCAAAACTCCAACCCCACAGGGAAGCTATTTGTACAGATTAGAGGACACGTGTAATTCACTTATTATATGAAGCACTGCTAAATCATGTTCCAATAACTTGCAAATAGACTCAACATTTCCCTACACAGTAACCCCTAGATTCTTGCTAAACAGGAATAGATCCTGGTAGTTCTCCCCTCCCTCATTTAGCAATATACAATAAACAGGTGTATACCCCACATTGAACCCACTGCTCAATAGTTGTTGCCCCATTAGAGAGCATTACAGTTGTCTAGTCAGGCACAAGTAACCAGTAAGACCCATATCTAAAAGAAAAATCCAGATTTCTTCCCATATGCAGATGGAAAGTTATGGGACAAAGCTGTTCAGAGTAGCCTGTGATCTAATCTGCAACAAACTGCAAATCTAAGCACAACAGAACTTAAGTTTTATAAGGTACAAGTTATACAAACCATTTTTCCTGATGGGAAGAGTGTTACACAATAAAAGTGTCAGAGCAGCAAGTAGACATCTCTTCATATTCTGATTCCTTCAGTGCATTGGAAGTCACTTTGCAGTAGTATGAAGGACAAGAAAATGATGCAGTGCATCATACTACAACTTGTGCACCATACCTGTTATAACTTCATAATCAATTTTATCAACTCAATGCCAAATTAGTTTATAAAATGGGGATTCTACTGTAATACAATAGCAAGTGTACTTTATTTGAGCAGGGCTGCTAATTGATTTGTATTTCTCACTGTAGATCTAGTCAGTGTCTAACTCCCTTGGGCTCTGAAGAATCCTAACCTAAAAATCAATCACATCTATATGCCTAAATTCTTATTTCACATTAGGCTCATAAGGGAGGTATATGCATTGTCTGTCGTTTTCTGTCCAAAACTCTACATTTGCTTTTAAACAAATGTTACTAAACTTTCTTGAAATACCCAGGCATAGCTCCTATAGCCAGACTCATTACATTTTGCAGTCAAACTTGAGAGAGTGTCACCTCTTGTGTTTGCAGGATCTGTTCCTCCCTTCTTATTTACCCTCCTGACAAGACAGATAGGTTAAGAACAGCTGCTATACTCAGAGTAAATTGGTACTTTTCTGCAAAGTATCATTCTAACCCAATTAACATAACTGCAATCTGACATGTTTCTAGATAACTGTGCCAAGAGGAATATATAACAAAATGACTTGTATAAAGTCTGTTACTCATCACTGTAAGTTTAATTATGATCCCCTGTTGGACACATTACTATGATGTATATACATTAGTACAGCATGTTCAGTTTTTACATTGAAGTCCTTAGCTTTATGTTAAGTTTTCTTCATGGAGTAATTCCACAGTAATTTTAACACATGCCCAAAGGAGAATGAACAGTCTACTCATGTCATCTTCAACTCTCAATCAATTTAAATTCAAGATAGCCAGCTACATTTAACGTGTTAAACTTTATATATATAAACAATCATTCCCCTTCACACTACATTCTCAATCTTATTTCATACAAGATAGTACTAGCCTTGTGTAAATTTCAGGACACTATGTAACAAGACTTACATTCCAAAATTTATCTTCATTGTTTTTTCTCTGATGATTCATATTTTGCCCACTCCTCCAAGCCACCAGCATAGTGCTGAACTCTGAAAGTATACAGAAGATTGCCAGTGTTATGGATATACTACTGCTGGTAATCTTGTGAAAGAAATAAAAGCAACTAGGCTTTAATCTATTAAAAAAAATTAGTTTGAGACATTGCATAATAGTGCCAGTGTTCACTACTGCAAAACAATGTAATTGCTCCTGGTTTCACAGAGCAAAATGCAAGTATTTGGCAATAGTTTTTACGGCCTACTTTCACTTAGTGATCTTATTTCAATTAGAGAACAGGAATAACTGATTAAATATCAAGCAAGTGGTGGCATATGTCAATGCATATTGCATTCAGAGGGGAAAAAAATGAAAGCACTGGCCATGTTTAAATCAAGTTTGAACAAGTAGCTGTGTAACAGTAGTACATTCATTTTACTTTGTGAGATTTAAGTGGTATCAATTTAGTCCTTAATATTTCATCTGTTCAAACCTCACTTTCAGAGACCACATTCATAGAATACCAGGGTTGGAAGGGATCTCAGGGAGGTCATCTAGTCCAACCCGCTGTTCAAACCAAGGCTAATCCCCAGACAGATTTGTGCCCCAGATCCCTAAATGGCCCCCCTCAAGGACTGAGCTCACAACCCCAGGTTTAGCAGGCCAATGCTCAAACCACTGAGCTATCCTAGAGTCATATCTGAGCTATACATTCTCCAAGGAGATGTGTATAAAATTCTTGAATGCATTGGTAATAGAGTGCAAACATTTCAAACCATTACAGTGAAGACTATTTTGGCCTCACGTTTGCACTAGTTTAAGAAAGTTGGAATTTGTTTTAAATCCACCACTCACATTTTCCGTGCATACTTGTTAGATAAGTTAGCTAATGAAAAACCTGTTATGTTTGCAATATGGATTTCAGACTGTTGAACCTTCTCTCCCTCACCTACATCAATACAGAGAATCTCAATATCTGACTGGTACCTGACACCTTCCCAGATGCTATACTATCTAGAACAGTGGTTCTCAAAGCTGGTCCGCTGGTTGTTCAGGGAAAGCCCCTGGCAGTCCAGGCCGGTTTGTTTACCTGCCACATCCACAGGTTTCGCCGATCGCAGATCCCACTGGCCACGGTTCGCTGCTCCAGGTCAATGGGGGCTGCAGGAAGCGGCACGGGCTGAGGGATGTGCTGGCCGCCCTTCCCGCAGTCCCTATTGGCCTGGAGCGCCAAACCGTGGCCAGTGAGAGCCGCAAGCAGCTGAACCTGCAGACGCAGCAGGTAAACAAAACCGGCCCAGCCCACCAGGGGCTTACCCTGAACAAGTGGCAGATCAGCTTTGAGAACCAGTGAACTAGAAAATACCATAAAGAGGCAGGTAGGTGCATGGTGGAACATTTAGGGCCAGAATGACAGTTTAAAAAGAACTGTGTGCTGACATTAATTAAGGACGTTTTTCCAATCTACAAAGTAACCAAATTTAAAAGAGGAAAAAAACAGAAGAGCCTTCTCTATGAAGCAACAGGAAAACAGATGTTGAAACTCCATGGGGGGGGGGGGAAGAGGGGGGAAAAAAAAACAGTAGCAACAAAACAAAAAACCACACACACAACAAATGTGGGGTCATAGATGGTTTAGTCTGGTTCTTTTCAGAAGAGTAGAGTACAAGATTGGAATTGTGGGATTCCATTTTGGTTTGAACTATTTCCACTTCAATATTTGCTCAGTTTACAAGAACAAAGACTGCCACTAGTCCAAACTCAGCCTGCGGCCTGAAAGTCAGATTGATGGCTAGATAAGAGGAACCTGAGTAATAAGAATTCTGCAGTTAAGTGCTGCTTTCATCTTACACCTGTGCAATCATGTTATGCCCTTAATTACCATATACCTGAGTAATCTAGCAAAGGATTATATAATTGAGGGCTTGATTCGAAGACAATAGCATTGCACAGATGGCACTGCAATTGCAAAGTGAGCCAATAGTTTTGTTGATATGCAACAAGAGAATTCATTTCAGTCTCCCAGAGCTGTTCTAGTTTTGCAGAGCTGACAGCAGTGGGGAAAAAAGTCTTGTTACTGATTGACCAGAGATGTCTCCGAATAGATTCTGGGAGCATATCTGCAAAGTACATTTTTCATATAGCCCATCTTTAAGGTAAAATAACTAGTACCTAAGTTGTATTTGTTTTCACCTGTACCCTTAAGATGATGATGGCCAGACTAGGCCAGACCTATGGTCCATCTAGCCCAATATCTCGTCTCTAACAGTGGCTAGTGCCAAATTCTTCTGGTAGTTGGAGGAGTAGGGGACACCTTGCGTATGGTGTTGCATCGCACTACATTCTCTGCAGTGAAAACTGATGACAAGAATTAATTTAGCTTCTCTGCAACAGTGTTGTCTTCCTTGGATGCTCCTTTAGCACCTTGATCATCCTTCAGCACATCCTTCTTGTGATGTACTTAATTTTTCTTAGTGTTAGTTTTTGTATCTTTTGCAAGTTGATCTTCCAGTTTTCTTCTTGGCCTGTCTAATTATACTTTTACACTTGATTTGCCGGAGTTTATGCTCCTTTCTATTTTCCTCACTAGGATATGACTTCCAATTTTCAGAAGATGACTTTTTGCCTATAATTTCCTTTTACACTGCTGTTTAGCTTATGTTTGTTCCTTTACTGTTTGTTTCTGATTTGGAGTATATATTTAGTTTGCGCCTACATTATGGTGTTTTTAAATTTCACCCTTGTGACTATTCTTGTAACTTCTGTTTAACTAGATCCCTCATTTTTGTGTAATTCCCCCCTTTGAAGTTAAATGCTACTGGGGTAGGTTTCTTTGGTATTTGCCCTCCTACAAGGATGTTAAGTTTAATTACATTATGCTTGCTATTACCAAACGGTTCAGCTATGTTTCCCTCCTGGACCAGAGCCTGTGCTCCACTTAGGACTAAATAAAACGGACGTAGGCAAACTACGGCCCACGGGACCGTTCTGCCCAGCCAAGGAGCCTCGTGCCTGTCCCCTCCCCCACTGTTTCCCCTCCCCCGCAGCGGCCACGCTCTTGCCCGCCGCTCCCACTGGGCAACGTGAGGAGTGCAGCTGGCTCTGGCCGGGTGTCGTGGCTGCAAGCTCCTGCTGTTGGTAAGGGAGTGAAGGGTCCTGCGGGGGGGGGCAGTCACATGATAAGGAACAGGGATAGTTGGGAGTGGGAGTCCCAGGGGGCCTGTCAGGGGGCAGGGATGTGGCTAGGGGTCAGGAGGGCAGTCGGGGAAAGAGACGGTTGGATAAGGGGGTGCGATCCTAGGGGGCAGTTAGGGGCAAGGGTCCCAGGAGGGAGTGGTAAGGGGATGAGGAGCAGAGGGCTGTTGGATAGGGGATGGGAGTCCCAGGGGGGCTGTCAGGGGGTAGGGGTGTGGATAGGGGTCAAGGCAGTCAGGGGAACAGGAAGCAGAGGGATTGGATAGGAGGCGGGCGTCCCAGGAGGGAGTGGTCAGGGGACAAGGAGCAGGAACGGGGGGAGTTCTGAGAGGGGCAGTCAGGGGGCAGGAAGTGGGAGGGGATGGATAGGGGGCAGAGGCCAGGCTGTTTGGGGAGGCACAGCCGTCGCCCTCCATACAGCTGTGCAACCCTGATGTGACTCTTGGGCCAAAAAGTTTCCCCACCCCTGGAAAAAAAATTAAAAATAAAAAAAATTGCCTCTTCCTTTGTGGGTGCCAGGACAAGTTGCTCCAAAAAGCCATCATTTATGGGTTCTAGAAGTTTTATTTGCATTCCTTCCTGAGGGGATATATACCCAGTCAATAATAATGGGGGATCTGTCTTTGCAGCCTCTCTAATCTCTGACCCCCACCAGGGAAGGGGTCTACTTTTCAGAAAGTGACTTTTCCCATTCATCCTGTTCTCCATATGAGAGCTTACCCAGCCAGCACCTCAATTGCTTACCTGAGGAAGCCCAAAGACATAGCAATATCCAATGCCTTCTTGCTTCGTACTCCTGCCATGCAGGAAAAGACTAGATGGTCAGATTTAGCAGGCATATCTTGATTGTACCGTTCTTTGAAGTCTTTTGGGTTCATCTGTAGAGCTTCCACAACCTCACCCACTGCAAGAATACATGCAAAGCCTCTTATGTGTAATTAATTAAGGAGTTTTGTTGGTGAAGATTTACACTAGTTAGTTTCCCAGAAGAGGTTGCCATAAATATTGCAACTTGTTTTTGTCAAGTCACCAGGGTTCGCTTGCAAGTTTAGGCTTAAAGGTTTCTGATATTGTTGCTATGCAGTGATACATATAACTTACATGGTATGTTGAAGGATCCAGGAATTTTTCCAAATTGTCCAATTTCCCACTTCTCTCGAACATCAATAAGAGTTGTTTGGGATTTTAGCAAGCCTTTGAGTTCTTTATACGAAAGACTACAATCAGCAGCAGTGTCAAGATTTCGAAAGATCACATTTACTAGGAAAAGAAAGAGGACCGTTATTCCACAAGAAGCAGAGGGGGAAAAAAAAAAAAAAAAATCTTGGAAAAGGTGGTTACCAGTAATCATGCTAAAAAATTAAGATGCTCCAATCTGAGGGAATTTCCCACTGAAAATTCACTAAATGACAAATTTACAGACGTTAAGGTGAGCCAGAGTTATTCCACTATCTTTCACCATGGTTATCCTAGTGCCTCCCAAAATTAGAAATAAAGTATATACACATTTCTCTCTTTTCCCAAGAGTCAGGAAGGAGTGGGCTGTTTATTCTCTATGACAGGGGTCCCCAATGCAGTGCCCGCATCTAAATGCGCCCACATCCTGGCCGGCAGTGACACCTCTTGATGACACTGCTTGTTGCCAAATGATGTCATCGAGAGGCGCTGCCGCAGAAATTCGGCGGCATTTAGGCAGGTGCTCCACCGCCGCCACGGTCCTTCATCTGGTGCCTGCCAGATGAAAAGGTTGGGGACTACTGCTCTATGAGGCTCTAAAGTGGATTTTAAAAGGTATTGTGAGATGGCTCAAAGAAGTGGGATTTGCTTCCTATCTTTGATCAATACTGACAATGAAATTGTTTCTTTTTGCAACTTGATAGTGGGTTTCCCTCTTAAGTCTCAACATAGGTGCAGGCCTTAATCACAAAAATGTAGGCTGTATTTTCTACTAATATTTATGTTAAGGACTGTGCCTGTCCCTCAGGTTCATTTGCATTTTAATAAAACTCCTAGCAGGAAAGAGTTAAATACACTTTTCAGCACTATGAAATGGATTTTTATTTACAATGTATTTTAAATCCTTGGTTTCCTACTGGCTGGTCATAGACCAATTCCACTTACATAGTTATTTTTATTGCTACCATCAGGTTAATAAAGACAGAAATCTTTTTTAAAAAGCAATTTGATAAGAAAAAGGCCTGAAAAGACACTTATTTTAGTTGTGTGTGTTTGTTTTGTTTTTGCTGGAACACATCTTGAAGGTATGATGCATATTGACTGGGAGCGTTAATAACTGAAGGAACAAATTTTCTGAAATTAACACTTTGGATAAAGGACTGATACTTAGACTCAGATTTTTAAGGTATTTTGGTATTGCTGTGCTCAGCAGTCCAACACCTAACTGATTTAGGAGCCTGTCATTTCAAAAGCAGGCTAATCACTTAGGAGCCAAAATCCCACTGACACTCAATTGGACTGAGTTCAGCAACACCTAAACACCTTTACAAATCTGGGCAATAGTCATTTTAAATTAGAGAAGTATTCACATAAAATTTAACAGTGATTAAGAGTCACTTTCCTTTTTAATTGCTAAAATTCTCTTGACTTTCCAGATACCACTTGTCTACCTTTCCAGTCATTCTAGAGCCAGGGGAGTCAATTATTTTTTGTCAAGGTCCAAGTTTCTTGAACCTGGTATAGTCAAGGTCCAGACTCCAGAAAGAGAGAGAGGAAAAAACAAAACACACACAAAACCCAACAATAATAATAAAGTTAAATAAAAACATTTCAGAGTCCATTCAAAAGTATTTGCTGGTCTAGATTTGGCTCATGGTCTGCCTAATCACTACCTCTGTCCTAGAGTCTTCAGGCCTTGTGTATCTGATTATAGAAGGCCCATACATTTCTCAGACCTTCCTTAGCAATTACAGATAAGGGAATGTCCATAACTCTGAGCAAACATTATGGTTGTTCTTTCAAAAGTCTACAACTGAACATTGAGTTAGTATAGCTTTGGACTTTTACTATGCAGAAGAAAAATGCTGTATTTAAACCATCTTAATTTAAATGAAACATGGACAGAAACAGTTTCCTTACCTAATAAAATTTTAAGTAGTTTATATTTAACATAGTACTGCATTTGCCTTTTTTGTCTCTGTTGCTGCCTGATCACATACTTTCAGTTCCAAATGAGGTGTGTGGTTGCTCAGGCAGTTCATACCGTGGAAGTTATCACCACAGTTCGCTAATATCCTGGGACCTAGGACTACAACTACAGTGCAAACAAAATCTATGAACTTGTAATACCGCACCAGAGTCAGGTGCAGAGCAGCAGCTTCAGCAGATGCTACTGAGTAGCCTCACTTCGCACGAGCCTGCTCCGTCCCAGCCATGCCATATTTTTTTTTTTAACATCACACCGCAGCTTCCAGACACAAGCCCTCCAGCCCCAGCACTGCCACTTTCAAGCGCAGCAGTGCGCCAAGCACGGAGCTTCGCCTGCCTCACACCATGGCCTCGGCCTCCTGCCGGCGCTTCTCCAAAAAGGGCTAGGCACATTCTCCGACCCAAGCCCGGCTCGCTTCCCAGCAGGACAGCCGGCTGCACGGCGCCACTCACCGGGCTGCAGCGGGCGGCCGCTGATCCAGCCCCCGGCCGCCCGCGGGACACCAAGAAGAACCCGAGCTGCGCAGCTCAGCCCCCGGCAGCCCCACATAACCGGGCCCCAAGCAGCGGCGTGTGCGTGCGTCCCTGCTTGACCTCGGGACCGCCCCTCCAGGCAGCGCACGGCAGGCGGGACTCGCTCTTGCCCGGCCCTTTCAAGGGCCTGCCCGCGTGACAGCTGGGCTGGGCTGCGTCCCATTCAGGGCGCGAGGCGGGGTGGTGGAGCCTGCACGGTGAAGGCTCGTAGCCGGAGTGTCCCGTGAAATGGACAAGTGGAGGCTCGCGGAAGTATTTGATTTTTCTACTTTAAAAAAAAAATCTTTGTTGTGGAGTCCCAACGTTTGACAATTAATGTGGAATTTAACAGACTTAAGCTAACAAGTGCAAGCTTTTGTGTTTACCCTTCAGCTAGCCCAGGGAGCAAAGATTGCTCCAAACTTGGGACTCCCACATGGAAGGGTAGTGCTACCAGCTGAGGCTACAGGCTGGTGATTCAGCCCCTAGCATTATGGGCATAGCTCCCAACTAGCAATCTTACAAACCATGTCTCTTCAAAGAAAGAAAAGAAAAGAAAAGAAAAGGGTTTGGTGTGCAGCTTGAGAAACTCACATTAGACATTGATCAGCGGCAGTTTTTCTGGCAAGCAATCGGGCATATGATCTTAAAAAGTGGATTTCTATACATATATAAGATAATGCAGATTACTGAAAAGATGAATATTTCATAATGCTTGTGAAAAGACTCTAGCAGCCAGCCTAGTAGCATATGGTGGCTGTACATTTCCACATGGAAGACCTGTCACTGGTGCAAACCAGTCATGTCATATAATAAACTGTTTTCCAACCTTCAGCCTGAAAAAGGAGGTAACATAGTTTAGAGGTGCAAGTAGGGACTAGGAGTCAAAAAACTAGGCCCTCGACCCTACAGTGATCAATGCACTGGCCCAAGGGATCTCAAAAGGTTCAAAAGCCATGAGTCAGACCTAGGGTGACCAGACAGCAAGTGTGAAAAATTGGGAGGGGAGTGGGGGATAATAGACATCTATATAAAAAAAAGCCCCAAATATTAGGACTATCCCTATAAAATTGGGACATCTGGTCACCCTAGTCAGACCCTCCCCGCGCCTCCATTCATGAAATTAGCTTAAAATAGTGAAGTTTTTTAAAATAATAGTTTTCCACCTGCCTTATTATTTTTTACACTTTTGGGGAAGCTGCTCACAATCAGTTTGTGTGTGATCCTCACAGGGTCGAAATTCAACTTTAAATGTCCGCACAAAAATGCAAGCCTCCCCCTGGACTACAGGCCTTATAAATACATGTACCAAAATAATAACATAACAGTATTTCTAAAAATCTCATTATCATTTTATCTAGATGCCTGTATGCTAATTCAGAAGTACATCAGTTTTCTCAAGGAAAATGTACACAGCTCTCCTCCCCAAAAGAATAAAACAATTTATTTAAGACAACTCAAATTTAAGTCACCAGTGCTACAATCAAATCTGCACAAATCTGATTCCAAGACTGAGGGGAAAAAGAGCAATTTCCTTGAGCATGCAGCTCAGCCATTTTGGGTATGTCTACACTGCAGCTGGGAGAGTACCTCTCAATTTCCAGCCCAGGTAGACAGACTCTCACTGTCAGTTGGGTAGCCGTGTTAGTCTGGATCTGTAAAAAGCAACAGAGAGTCCTGTGGCACCTTTTAAGAGTAACAGATGTATTAGAGCATGAGCTTTCGTGGGTGAATACCCACTTCGTCAGACGCATGCAGTGGAAATTTCCAGAGGCAGGCATAAATATGCAGGCAAGAATCAGTCTGGAGATAAGGAGGTTAGTTCAAACAGGGAGGGTGAGGTTCTCTATCAGCTGAGGTGTGAACACCAAGGGAGGAGAAACTGCTTTTGTAGTTGGCAAGCCATTCACAGTCTTTGTTTAATCCTGATCAGATGGTGTCAAATTTGCAAATGAACTGAGGCCTGGTCTATACTACGCGTTTAAATTGATTTAAAGAGTGTTAAATCGATTTAACGCTGTACCTGTCCACACTACAATGCTCTTTATATCGATATAAAGGGCTCTTTAAATCGATTTCTGTCACCACCACCCGACGAGCGGAGAAGCGCTAAAATTCGCATATTAACATATCGGTTACAGTTAGTGTGGACGGAAGACAGTATTGGCCTGCCGGCGTATCCACAGTGCATCCACTGACCGCCTGGACAGCAATCTGAACTCGGAATGAGCGGAGGGTAAACAGAAAAGCCCCACGAACTTTTGAATTACATTTCCTGTTGCCAGCGTGGAGCTCTGATCAGCACGGTGTCGATGCCAGTCTCAAATCCAAAAAGAGCTCCAACATGGACGTACGGAGATACTAGATCGAACGTGTATGGGGCATCAAATTGTTGTATCAGAGCTCCATACAGAACACGAAATGCAAAGCGTTTGAAAAAAAATCCCAGGATACACGCGCTGCGTGCACAACCGTAACGGAAAGCAGAGACTCAAATGGACGCTCATAGATGGAGGGGGTACTGAGGACTCCGCTATCCCACAGTCCACAGCAGTCTCTGAAAAGTATTTGCATTCTTGCTGAGCTCCCATGCTGTAGGTTCAAACAACAGTGTCTGGCATGGTTCAGGATAGCTCCTCAGTTTCTTTCCCCCCACCCCCCTCACCACGTGAAAGAAAAGGAAGAAATAATCTTTGGACTACTTCAATGTCACCCTGTGTAACTGAATGCTGCTGGTAGACCGCGATGCTGCATAGTGAAGAGCAGTATCCGCTCCCTCCTCCCCCTCCCCGGTGGTAGATGGTGCAATAGGACAGTAACCGTCCTCATGAATATCTAACAATGTTGACATCGAGGCCAACATTGCTGGTTACTCCCAGTAGATAGGACAGAACGGCTAATAACCAGCTTCATCATAGCAACTGCGGGCTTCAGCCTCCTCCCTTTCCTGTGAAAGAGAAGATTCTGTACTGCCTGGACTGTCATAGCAGCAGCATGTTGGCTCCTCTCCCCCGCACCCGCTTATTGTCCTGCCTGGACTGTCATAGCCCCGGGGGCTGCTTCCCCCTCATTTTATTCTCACTAACAAGTCTCTGTTTCTTATTCTGCATTCTTTATTAATTCATACACAAATGGAGGGGGGACACTGCCACGGTAGCCCAGGAAGGTTGGGGAGGAGGGAAGCAACGGGTGGGGTTTTGCAGGGGCACCTCCTGTGAATACTGACACGGAGCAGCTGTGCTCTGATACACGGTCCTCTAATACACTTACCCTTATTCTAGGCAGGACTGACTCTATTTTAGAAACCATAAGGGAGGGATTGACTCAGTCCCAAGTGAGTCAACCCCAATTTGCTTTTGCAATTGCGCCCCGCCGATTTCAGCAGGGGCACTCATGATAGCAGCAGACAGTACAGAGAAGGAGAGATAACCGTCATCTCATTGCAGTTTCTCCGGCAGTAGCGGTACAGAACAACCAGTAACCATCTCTGCTATCATTGCAAAGCAAGTGAATGCTGCTGTGTAGCGCTGGAGTATCGCCTCTCTCTCCGCGGCATCCAGTACCCATAAGTGCCGGAAAAAAAAAAAGCTGAACGGCTCCATGGTTGCCGTGCTATGGCGTCTGCCAGGGCAATCCAGGGAAAAAAGGCGCGAAAGGATGTCAGCTGATTGTTTTCCTGGAAGAAAGGAAGACTCGACGACCATTAACCCAGAACCACCTGCGACAATAATGATTCAACCCAGAATTCCAAGGGGCGGGGGAGACTGCGGGAACTATGGGATAGCTACAGAAGAGCTACCCACAATGCAATGCTTCAGAAATTGATGTTAGCCTCGGACCTGGACGCACAACACCGAATTACTGTGCCTAGTGTGGCCGCATGAAATGGAATTTATAATATCAGTTTTATAAAACTGATTTTAGCTAATTCGATATTATCCCATAGTGTAGACGTGGCCTGAAGCTCAGCAGTTTCTCTTTGGAGTCTGGTCCTTAAGTTTTTTTGCTGTAAGATGGCTACCTTTACATCTGCTATTGTGTGTCCAGGGAGGTTGAAGTGTTCTCCTACAGGTTTTTGTATATTGCAATTCCTGATATCTGACTTGTGTCCATTTATCCTTTTACATAGTGACTGTCCAGTTTGGCCAATGTACATAGCATTGGTGGACGTGCAGGTGAATGAACCAGTGATCTTGTAGCTGATCTGGTTAGATCCTGTGATGGTGTTGCTGGTGTTGATACGTGGGCAGTGTTGGCGTTGAGGTTTGTTGCATGGATTGGTTCCTGAGTTAGAGTTAGAATTGTTATGGTGTGGTGTGTGGTTGCTGGTGAGAATATGCTGTGAAAACCCACCAACCTTAAGCATATTCTCACCAGTAACCACACACCACACCATAACAACTCTAACTCAGAAACCAATCCATGCAACAAACCTCGATGCCAACTCTGCCCACATATCAACACCAGCAACAGCAACCATGGCAAAATTAAGGCAAATAAACTTCCCGGATGGATGGAATGCAACAGGCAGATGTGCTGATCTCTTGAAATAAAAGCGCTGAGCATATAAAGTAACTGTTAAGGTTTTGCCTTACAGTGTAAGTCTGATGAAGTTGGGGGATGTAATGTTTTTGGGTATCTGTTGGAGATGGAAGTCAAAGCATTATGGAGCACTGGAGTGTGTTAATATAAAAGTGGAAGAGAAGGCACAAGTTTCCCCCCCTAATTTCTCATTTCCACACTTTTAAGGTTTTGAGTGGGATGGGATGTGTCCTGCAGTAACCTTAACTGTGACTAAACATAGTTTTGCTTGCTAATAGTAACTCTATATTCAGTTTCTTCTTTTCAGTGTTAAAATAGCTTAAACCTAGTGCCATATCTGAAAACAAAGCCACCACCATCTCCATGGAGATTTTAAGTTCTGCATTTAGCATGAGTACAAAAAATGCCCATATTCTGATTTTATTTACACCTGTGTAAATCCCAATTAGTTTTTTAGTTCAGTGGGATTACTCCAGATTTGCACTGCTGCAACTTGAGATCAGAATCTGGCCCATCAGCAGCAGCTGTTGAAAAAGCAGGGTTGCATTGTAGTTCTGTGACTAAAGTCTTGTATAATTTTAAACATGTAATTTACATAAACTGTGACTTCTAATCACACTAAAGAAAAAGTAAATCAAAAGGTAATTGAATTTGCTTGAAACCAGAAGTGTACTACATCATTACATTTTTAAGCAATTTACAATTAGGTGAATAGGTTTTTCATGAATACAAGGTAACTGTACCTCTGTCCCTTTTCCGGTCTCACAGAGTGCACCTCCTCCAGTGTCAGGTCTTGTGTCTTACTTCTCCTGAGGTAGAATTCCACTCTTGGACCAGACTCTGAGCAACAGTACACTACAATCAGTTATGTTTACCAAGCAGTTCCAGTTGGGTTTGGAACCTGTAGTTCTCTTCAGGATTCTGAGGCCAGACAGCCATCTTAAAACCAGACTATTGTTTAATAGTGGGAACAAAGCACTTAGAGAAAAAGGATTTTAGGACAGTCTACACACTTCTATTTTACCTAAAGTCCTACCATCTAGTAATGGTGACCTAGGCAAGCCTAATATCAGAGGGGTAACCGTGTTAGTCTGGATCTGTAAAAGCAGCAAAGAGTCCTGTGGCACCTTATAGACTAACTGACGTATTGGAGCATGAGCTTTCGTGGGTGAATACCCACTTTGTCGGATGCATAAGCCTAGTTTCTCCAGACACCCCTGATGGTCCTGTGTATGAGTCTAGTTACCCCAAACAACTCCCCAACATATACCCCTTCTTTGACAGGGTCTACCTTTTTAACCCTGCCACAGGTTTTGTTTTGTTTTTGTTCCTCTGGTTCCCAGGCCTTTTCCAGTCTCTCATCCACCCTCACGTGTTTGCTGAGAAGTGGCTTATCCTGAGCCACTGTTTTCCTTCCTGCTTGTTTTTCCTGATAACCCTCCCTTAAATTAAACCAATGTATTCATACAGTAAACATCCCTATAATCTGGTCAACAACAATGTTCATAAATTATTACAGAGCAGTTTCACTTCTATCACATTAATCACCATTACTACCAGTAATGACAGGCACAATTTAGGATGGTTCCAGAAAGTCATATCTAAAAAGTTTAGAACCATCTGTTGTTTTTTTTTCTTTCTCATTGATGTAATTCTGTCACATGCTACTTATTAGAGACTGGGTTAACAAAGCACTCTGCCTCCTACATTTAATATATACTTTACATCTAATTTTTCTTAATAGTGATTATTACTTATGGCTAAATAACAATGTTCTTATACCTTTGTCTTTCTTCTACCAATTTCCCTTTCAGCTATCTAGGATTCCCACTTGTATCATATTTGAACTTAGTACCTGATCCTATGATTGGATCTGCACAGAAGTCTTGTGCATGCAGGAAGTCCCACTGGTTTCAGTAGGGCTCTACGTGGATACAGGGGTCCACCAACACAAATCCACTTATATGATTGAGGCATTCAATTGTAAGCTTTTTGGGGCAGGGGACATATATTTGTTTCTGTAAGGTACCCAGCCAACTTTCTAGTTCTCTCTTTAGAGGGAGCTATACCACCCTCTTTATAGCTCACATGGAATAACTGTTAACTATTATTATGTATTTGTAGTGTGGTAGTGCTCAGAAGCTGCAGCATCATTGTGCAGAAACATACAACAAAAGTATGGTTCTTGCTGTAAACTGCTACAGTGTTTGCTGTTATGGAGAGTTCTAATACCTTCTAACCCAGAAAAGTTCCGTAAAGCTCTTATTTTGAGTGAAAAGACCTGAAAATTAACAAGGAAAATCAAAATAGTCATACTGATAAATGACCATCACAGAATATTATCAAAGTCCCTTATTACCAGCTATGCACCAAATTGCAGAATTTTTCTGACTGGCCTTGATCTTGATCCTGCAAAGTTAAACATGGTAAATCTTTACAAAGTTCTCAGGATCAAAATCTGTTAAAACTAATCCTACAAAGACTTGCACATATCCTTAACTTTACACATGTGAGTAGTGTATTAACATTAATGAGACTACTCGTGTAGTTAAACACAAGCATAACAGGTCTAAGTTACTCATTCTGTGTGTGATCTTGGGCAAATTTCACTTGACCTCCTATTGCCAGGAAATCTATTTGTAAAATTAGGTAAAAAGCAGGATCTTATGAAAATCAGGGGTGAAATCCTAGACTCACTGAAATGAATGGACATTTTTCACCCCAGATATCTGAGTTCAGCAGCTGAGGTACATTGAATTATACAAAAGATTTATCACTGCACATGTAGCACCATCAAGTTTATATATGAAATTTGCGAACTCAACCACTGTCTTCAGTCTCAAGCGAGTCAGCATATACTGTACAGTTTTTGCTACATAATTAAGCAAAGGAAGCTTCCATAAATGTCTCAAACACTCCAAAAGCATCAAAGACTTTAAATAGTAATATTTAAAAAATCTGATAAATACAAAAGTAAACGTAACTTAGGGACCAAACCTAGCACTCAGAAAAGCTATTCCTGAAAATTTACAACTATATATGTAAGTGGGATTGTATGGTGTAAATGAGGGCAGTATCTAGCTTCTGGAGTTTATCTTACAGTCAATATCTGTATTACTATTTATGTCTGAAGACTGTGTACATTTTAATTTGATTGTATGTTCCTGAGGTAGAAATAATGTCATTTATGTGTCTACCACTTGTGCTCTAGTATTTTAAGTCTATTATCTGCCTTGTATTATAGAGATTCACTTTAAAGATCAGGCTGCCATTTGGAGTGAGGGAGGGAGTGGCAATCTACACAATATCTGTTTTAAACCAGTATTTGATACCTAAGGCCCAAATTCTCTAATGGCAAGCCTTTATGCATATGCTTAACTTTATGCATGTGAGTACTGGTGTGTAAAGTTAAGTGTGTGTGTAAATCTTTTCAGGACTGGGGCTTATATAACCAACGTTTTCTATAATTACTTGTATTAAGGAAAAGATTATTTTGATGCATCTGTAGCTTCAAGATATTTCAGTATGTTTTTTGTAACCAATGATGTTGTTATTGGGGATTCTTTAGTGTTGGATTATTGCTAAAATTACCAATCCTTTTAAATAATTTAATATAACTTTATGGGTGTTTGCCTTTTCCCCTCCATACATGGAGTTATGCATATAGAGGCATATTGTTTCTTTTCTGTTCACAAAGGATGTATTTTGAGAAATGTATTGTTAACTTGTTCCTTTATGAGAGTTTTTATGCTCAAAACAAGGATAAAGCATTTTCCAGAAATGAAAAGTGTGACAAATTGAAACTGGCACATATAGCTGGTTCACTAGTTGCCCTTCTGCTAGCCTTTCCATATGGCATTCTTTTTGAAAGACATTTGCAAATTTGTCTTTTAGAGGCAAGGATTAAAAATATAAAGATCGGTTGCAGTTTTCGGTGTTTTTTGGCTTTAACATGGTATGGGTAAGAATAAATACTTCTATAATTCCTCATTTAAAATACCTTTAGTAAAACAACCCAAACAATGTACAATTCTATACTGATAAAATTCAGACTTTAAAATAATAAAATATGAGAGAGTATTTATGATATGGAATGCATATGCGTATGATAATTTCTGACTGATTCATTTATTGTCTTCATTTTACAGATAACGACAGGACCATATATAAACAAAACACTGGCAGAAATAGGACTGATGGAACTAGCAGCTTTTCCAAAGGGCTCAAGGTAGAGAGTCAGAGGAGATGAAGCCACAGCTAGTCCCCTCAGTGGGAGAGGGGAGAAGTCCTCCTGCCCATAGCACTTACAGTTACCATTATTTAATATTTCTGATACAGTAGCACTTAAAGGCCCCAATCAGAATTAGAGCAAGGTTGTGGGAAACCCTGAACAAACACATACAAGGACAAAAGCTTACATTCTAAGCCCCAGATCCTGCAATTTGTTCCACTTAGGAGTCTTCACAAAGGCTTTATCTACACTATTACTTTTGTTGGCAAAACTTTTTTTTGTCAGAGGTGTGAAAAAACACACTCCTGACTGACAAGTTTCACTGACAAAAGTGCCAGTGTGGACAGCACTATGTCTGCTGGAAAGCATCTCCTGCTGGCATAGCTACTGCCATTCATTGGGGGTAGTTTAATTATGCCGGTGGGAGAGCTCTTTCCTGCTGGCATAATTAGGCTACACAGGAGACCAGCTGTGCTGCTGTACGGTCCATACTGTAGACGTAACCAAACAGAATGGCTTACAAAATTGGGGCCTTACAGTATCGTCCTTTCTCAGCCAAATTCAACACTGGTGTAAGCAGACTTCACCCTACTTCAAAAGTGTGGTCCTTTTAATACTGATGTGAAGTAGTTACTTATGTATTATCCCCATTTTCCAGAAAACAGACATAATTAAGACATGAGGCTAACCCTGCTGTAATGCCATAGACTTTAATTAATAGAGTTATGCCAGGGTTGACTTGGCACTCATAGTAAGGGGGTTTACCCAAGGCCCCCCAGCAAGTCAGTGGTAAAAGCAGGATGAGAACTCAAGAGTTTTTAAGAAGAGTTGGGGTGTATCCACACTACCCGCCAGACTGGTGGGTAGCAATCTATCTATTGGAGATTGATTTATCGTGTCTTGTCTAGACAATCCCGGAACATGCTCCCCGGGGACTCTGGAACTCCACCAGGGTGAGAGGCGGAAGCGGAGTAGACGGGGGAACCGCGGCCATCGATCCCACGCCGTGAGAATGGAAGGTAAGTCAGAATAAGATACATCGACTTCAGCTACGCTATTCTCCTAGCTGAAGTTGCATCTCTTACACTGACACTTCTCCCCTCCCCCCAGTGTGGACAAGGCCTTGGTCTTGGGTTCTTGCAATACCCCTCTGCGCAGCCAGGAAGGACTGAAGCCTGGTTAAATGGAGGCGAACCATGAGGAGTAGCAGTGCCTTGTGGAGACCCAGGCCAGGAGAAGTTCACAGGGAGCTGCAGCTGCTCTTTAGGGATTTGGGAACAGAGAGAAATGCCTAAAAAAGTGCTCTTGCAGCAGCAGTGCTGCTTTGCTGTGTGGTTCAGGAGTTCCCCTTGCAGCATGGGGGCTTTGGTATGGTTCAGTGATGGGTTAATACCTGGCTTGGTCTCATTGCTGGGGGCCAGGGGAGATCTTGATTCAGGGATAGGTTAATATCTAGCTTGAGGTGTGTGCAGGGGGGTGGGCAGGGAGATTTGATCCTGATTCGGGAATAGGTTTACATATGCATCAATCTCATTGCATGGGGATTTTTTCATGATTGAAGGATAGGTTAAACTGCCTTTGTCTGACTGAACAGAGGGATTTTATGATATGTTAATAATAGGTGGCTAAGTCTAATTGTATGGGGGGACTTTATCGTGACTCGAGGATAGGTTTATATGTGGCTGGGCCTCGCTGCCGCCTGGCTGGAGGGCGGGCTGCATTCAGTTGTGCCCAGGACAGAAGAGCCCGAGGCCTCTTTGCCGCAGCCGCACTGGGCTTGCCCCTGGGCGAGTAGTAGCAGCTCCCGGCTTCTCTCCCGCAGTGCGGCGCAGGGGCCGGGGATCGGGAAGGTGGGTCTGAGCCGCGCGGCCGGGGGGCGGGACGGGAAGGCGCGGCCCTGGCCGAGGCCCAGCTTCTTCCGCTGCTTTCTGCTGCCGCCGCCTGGGTGTCGGGGAGAAGCCCGTGAGTGAGGGGCCACGGCCGAGCGATGCGGGGGCCGGGCGGGGGTAGCTGCGACCTGAGCGCAGCGCGGCGCCTGCTGGGGGGAAGCCCCGAGAGGGAGGCGGCCGCCTCGGGGCCCGGCTCTCAGGCTGCGTTTTCCCTGGGGCCAGCAGCGGCCTGCTCCTCTCCGGGCCAGGGCCTCTGCTCCGGCTGGACCGCAGGCGCCATGACCCCCTCCTGCCCCTCAACACACATGGGCTGGGGCCCAGGTGCTGGCTGGCTTCGGGGGCCCGCTCGACCCTGCCGCGTTAGAGCAGTAGGGCGGGTTATTCAGCCCTTGGGGGCCGGGCTGGGGGCTGATCCAGGGGTGCCTTTTGTAGGCTGGGCACTTGGCCACACTGGGTGCTTGGAGCCCGTCAGATGTAGTTCATGGTATTTCACCTGAGCCGCCATCAAATGGTGACTTGTCTGGCTACCAAGCTGGGCTGGGTTTGTACCAGTGACATGGCTGCTCTAGAAACGCTACAGCAGCTTATTTGCACTGCGGCGCAGACATTCGGGCGTAGTTAATCCACCTCGCCAAGAGCTGGTAGCTAGGTGGGTGGGAGACTGCTTCCCTCCACTTAACGTCTGCTCTGTCGTCTAGGTAGTATAGCTATGTGTCTCTCAGGGTGTAGGTTTTTCACATGTCTCTTGTGTCCCAAGGAGGGTCCCGTCTTCCAAAAATGTCAAATCCCAGGAATGAAGTTACAGGAAACTTTCTTCACATAAAGAAACCAAATTGCTTTCTGCTGTTGTGTATTGTCTCATTGCCACACAGGCACTGCTAGGGTGGGGAGAAGGATGAGGAAGTAGGTTTCATGATGTAAGACTTTGGACCCTTCCCAGTCCCCTGTGGAAAAAAATTACCTTAGATGTGTTTTAAGAAAGGCTGTATGAAACTCAGTTTCCTGTCTTAACTCTTTTTATTTGTAATAATATTTGGAAGAGTGTAACTTTTGTGTTTTGTGGGTTTTTTCTTCTAATTGCCCAAGATGACTTAATTGAGGTTTAGTTATTTAAAAAATACGGTACAACAAAAATAGCAAAATGGGAAAATGTACTTGACCTTGAAGTAATCTCTCAGTTAATTGTCTAATAATAATGGAACATTAGTATCATGATTTGTTGGATTAAAACGTGAACTACAGATTTAACTATGAAAATTACATTCATTTTATGTTAGTCAAGTTATCAGAAAGTCAATGCACTTGTTTAAAATTTGATTTGCTTTCATGGTCCATGATGCCCATTGCTGTCAGAGCTGATTCACACACTTCTGTGACATCCTAGCATTTGCCATGCTTGCGATCCCACAGCCTCCATGGAATTGCTCTGGAGCCATTCTTCTGGGAGGGAGGGAGGGAAGGGTTAAGTAATAGTGTTCAGCATGCCTCTTGTAACCTGTTAAAACCCCTTAACACAAATTCCTGAAGTGCATATATTTTTTATCTTATATTTGAAGTTTGAGAGCTGATGGTGGTGATTGGAAGAAAATCCAAAGAAGAGACTGTTAATTAGTTTGATATTTAGTATATTAGAATCACCAGTGCAGCTCTAAATGCTGTATTTCAGCAAAAATTGTTTTAATTTTGGTTCCAGGTTTTAGAGCAGCATCCACTTTATCTTGCAGTTAACTTTACATCAAACCGATGAACATGATTCATGTGACCTATAGACACAAATAAGCAACTTCTTAAAATTAAAGTAATTTTGTGCAAAATAATTTGACTAGCAAGGATGAGCAGTTTAAACTGTATCTATTGCATTGCTCAGCTTTTCTACAAGTATCATATAATTTCACATGAGGTGCTGAAATGCAGTCCTTCAAAAAAACCTCTTTTTAGCTCTTACAGTGGAGGCACATATATGCTAGGCCAGTTGCACAATATGCCTTATGAAGTTACTCTGTAATTTACTCCATTTGTAAATATTTTTGTCAGATTTCTTCAGGAAATACTTTAAAACTGGTGTTCTGTAGATTTGTTTCCCCTTGAGTTCTATGGCAGTATAGCATCTGTCTTTTGGGTTTTGCTGGTAATGTCTAAAGCAGAACAAGTTTTCCTTGATCTGGGATTGACATGTCATAAAAACAAATTGGGGCATTCCTGTATGTAAAAAAGAAAATTGGATGTAATCTTACTCTCTCGGCAACTAGTCTTTGACTTTCTGAGAAATAGCACTAATACATAGACTTTTTGTAGCACTTCACATTTCTGATTCCGTTACTGTCATTAACTAATCCTTGTCAGGTAGGTAAATATTCTCTCTACAAATAGGAAAACAGTGGTTAGTTAAATGACTTGCTCAGGGCCACACAGTGAGTTCAAGTGTCATAGCAGATGTTAGCATTCATGATTTTCTGGCTCTCAGTCCTTCAGCTTGATGTGTGACCTCTTGTGGGTCGCAGAACAGTAATTCCACAACCACAATTCTAAGGGTTTGTCTACACTGGCACTTTACAGCACTGAAACTTGCAGCACTCAGGGGTGTGTTTTTCACACCCTTGAGCGAGAAAGTTTTAGCGCTGTAAAGTTCCAGTGTAGACAGTGCACCAGAGCTATTTCCGTCATGGAAACGTGTGTTTGTTGTTGTTTTTTTAATAGCTGTGACTACACAGCCATGTTTAAGTGCTTTACCGTTGCTAGTGAAGATATGCCCTGGCCCTGTTATCTCAGGAGTTTATATGTTCTATGACTATTCTAGCAAAATCCAAATAAGACCACAATACACATCCAGTGAACTAGTTTTACCCTCTGTTATCTTAGTGTTTTCCTTTTCTTTCTTTGAGTGGGTGGGTGGGAGGTAGGTTAGTTTACTTTTGTTTCATGAAACTGTATGTTGACAGTGGTGTCAGTCTGACATAAAATACCCTAGGGCATGGCTACACTTACATTTTTGCAGTGCTGGTAGTTACAGCTGTGGTCGTACAGCTGTGTAGGGCCAGCGCTGCAGTGTGTCCACACTGACAGCGACCAGCGCTGCAGTGTGGCCACATTTGCAGCATTTGCAGCGCTGTTGGGAGTGGTGCATTGTGGGCAGCTATCCCAGCGTTCAAGTGGCTGCAACGTGCTTTTCAAAAGAGGGGGGTGGGGTGGAGTGTGACAGGGAGCGTGGGGGAGACAGAGAGAGTGGATTTTTGGAGGAGACACTGTGACAGCTCCCTGCCTTGCAAATTCTGGCCATTTCCCCCACCCCTCTCTCAATCACTCTTAAATGTAAAAAGGCTTCAGACCAGATAAGCAGCTTCTCCGACGGACTCCCTCCCCCCCGCCGTGCTGTTTGTCTCCTCAAGCAAACAGCTGTGAACATTCCAAAGCCTCGGCTCGGCTCGCTCGCTGGAGCAAAGAGCAGCTGTGTTTGGTAGCTCCGGGGAGTACCTTCCGGTTTGTTGTAGACAGGAATTCTGGGATACCTCTTAATACCCTGGAGGCCAATAACAGCGCTGGTGAGTGTCCACACCTGATGAGCAGCGCTGCATCACCAGCGCTGGATTCGCTACACCCGTAGCAGACCAGGAGTACAGCCAGCGCTGCAGCCAGGGAGTTGCAGCGCTGGCTGAGCTTTGTAAGTGTGGACACCGAGTAAGTTGCAGCGCTGTAACCCCCTCACCAGCGCTGCAACTTGCAAGTGTAGCCAAGCCCCTAGCCATTAGTCTAAAAATACTTGCCTACACTCAGTAACAAGATTTTGGCAACTTTTGGCATAATATATTTCAGTCAAAAAAATAGCTCGTGAATACTGTCACTGGGCAGGCAAGTCCGATTTCTGTGAAACATAGGAAATCACAAAATAAAGAACAGGGTGAGGAATCTGAGTAGAATCACATAGGTTTCAAACCATGAGAATGGGTAAATAGTGGTAGATGAAAGTCAAAAGTGCTATCGAATCTTTAACTGTTCTGTGGAAAGCTGAGAGAGAGAGGCAGCCATGTCTGTTTAATGTCTCGTCCAAAATACAGTCACCCTTCTAGGACTGTAATGTAATGTCAGTAGTGGACTGTGAGCTCCAATCATGGTGTGTGATGTGTCTTTGGGCCAGAAGATCTTGGATATGACACTACCAGAATTTCAAATGACAGGCTCCAATGAAAGAAGTGTTCCTGCCACTACCAGTCAGTAGTTCTGGTCCTTCTATTGCTCTAGCAGGCAGTGGGTACTTGTTTGCTCAAAAGGCTTTCATGGCTATCATGGCAGTGAAAGTCCTGAACTACTGATTGATGACTTTGCCCAGTTGCTCGCAATGATGAATGCCGTTCTTGCTCTAATTGGATAACATTTGATCCAGCAATGAACCAGCCAGAATGCCACAGGTAGCTATGAAAAGTCACCCAAACATTTCTACTTGCTGCTTATATCAGAACGTGCTACAGTTCTGCAATACTTGCAGAAGATGTGTTGATTTGGCGCTACCAGCCCACAGAAATATATTCCTTTTGTACTTTGCCAGATTTGAGGAAATGCATTAGGACCTCTCCTCCAAATACAGCTACAGAACATCTTGGTCTCTGGATGCTATATAATAAAGGTTCCATGTGCTTTGAGTCAAGCTGTACCTAAATTCTGTGGCAAGGACCTGTGGTTTCTGTGGCAACCTGGTGCTGGAAGTTCTGCAGCAGCTTCATTTAATCAGTACAGTAGCCCTGTGTTACTTGTTTTTATATTCAGTTTCTGTCCACAATGCTGTCTCCACATTTTCAGTGTGTTGCGATGATTTTGTTTACAGTATTGGCAATATAAAACTGCATCATAGTTGTTGTTGAAGTTTTTGGCAGCTGGATAGGAGCAGTTAGTGCTTATGGTGCCTGTGTGGGGGAGAGAAATCAATTTGGGATAAACACGTAATCTAAAACGCACAGTAGTGAAATATGCAGTGTAGATGTGGCCATGTGAGTCCCAGGATATTAAAGAGATAAGGTGGATGAAGTAATATCTTTTATTGGACCTACTTCTGTTGATGAGGGCTTTCGAGCCAAACAGAGCTCTTCTTCAGATCTGGGAAAGGTACTCTGAGCATCACAGCTAAATTGAAGGTGGAAGAGATTGTTTAGTAGTTACCATTGTTTAGTAGTATCATTCAACGTAGAGTGGCCAATTAACATCTGCAGTCATAGGACAAAAAGAAGGGGTTAGTGGGTTACAGATTGTTGTAATAATCCATAAATCGAGTGTGTGGTCAGCCCAGGATTTTTAGTGTCTAGCAGAGTTATGAATCTAAGATCCCAGGCTCATCCTTTGAAAGTGTTGTGGAGGTTCATTTGAAGATGAGGACAGATAGGTCAAACATAGAGTGATTGCTTTGTGAAAAGTATGAGGAGTACTTATGGCACCTAACAAATTTATTTGGGCATAAGCTTTCGTGGGCTAAAGCCCACTTCTTCAGATGCATGCAGTGGAAAATACAGTAGGAAGATATATATATACAGAGAACATGAAAAAATGGGTGTTACCCTACCAACTCTAATTAGACTAATTTGATTAAAGTGGGCTATTATCAGCAGAAGAGGGAAAACAAAATTCTTTTGTAGTGATAATCAGAATGGCTCATTTCCAACCGTTGACAAAAATGTATGAGTAACATTAGGGGGAAAATTTACGTGGGGATATAGTTTTTAGTTTGTGTAATGACTCATCCCCAGTCTTTATTTAAGCCTAATTTAATGGTGTCCAGTTTGCAATTTAATTCTAATTCTGCAGTTTCTTGTTGGAGTCTGTTTTTGAAGTTTTTTTTTGTTGTTGAGTAACTGCTACTTTTAGGTCTGTAATCAAGTGACCAGGGAGGTTGAAGTGTTCTCCGATTAGTTTTTGAATGTTATAATTCTTGATGTCTGATTTGTGTCCATTTATTTTTTTGCATAGAGACTGTCCGGTCTTGGTTCATTTTCCAATGTACATGTGCAGAGGGACATTGCTAGGCAATTGATCGTCATATATCACATTGTAGAGTGGCACGGTGAATGACCTCTTATAGCGTGCTTGATATTTAGTCCTCATGATTTGTATCTCCTGAATAATATTGGACGGAGTAGCACAATGGGCTTTTGTGCAAGGATAATTCCTGGGTTAGTGTTTTTGTATGTGATGTTGCTGCGTGAGTATTTGCTTCAGGGTGGGCGGCTGTACTTATAAGCGAGGACTGACTTGTCTCCCAAGATCTGTGAGAGGTGAGGGATCATCCTTCAGGAATAAGTTGTAGACTCTTAGATAGATGCGCTGGACGAGTTTTAGTTGGGGGCTGAAAGGACGGCTAGTTGGTTTTCTGATTACTTCGTATTTGGGCCCTGTCCTGTAGTAAGGTGGACTTCTGTGGTATATTCTGGCTCGTTATCTGTTTCTTTCACTTCAGCACGGTGGTGTACTAGTAGTTGTAAAGAACCAATTCATCAGAGATGCTTGGTAGGTATTTGTCTCTACTATTGAGGGGTCTGGAGCAAATGCTATGATTGTATCTTAGAGCTTGGACTATAGACAATGGATCATATGGGTGTCTGGATGAAATCGGAGGCATGTAAGGTAAGTAATAGGTTTCTGGAAGAGAAAACATAAAAGGAAGGCCAATCTGAAAACAAAAAAGGAGAGGGAAGCAGACGAGCAGGAAGATCAAAACGAAAAACAACAAAGTAAAGACGATAATAACAAAAAAAAAAAGAAGAACAAATAAAATAACGAAAACATAGAGCAAAGTAAATTAAAAAATAAAAAAAACAAAAAACAACAGAATATAGAGAAAACAAATAAAAGCAAAAACAAAGACAAATAATAAAAAATCACAGAAAATAACAAAACAATGCAATATTCATAAAATACTTAAAAATAAAATAGGGTGAGTGTTTATTGTGACCATCGCTTATTGCACATGGGGTTAGTGTCAGAAGTGAGATCTACTTGTGTGGACTGGTCCTGCTAGAAGTTGAATGGAGTGAGATGGGAAATTGCTATTAAAATCATGAGGTAGGGAAATTCCTCAAAGGCTTCTTTCCACTGAGGTCCAGTCTGATGAAGAATAGTCAATTCGTTGTAGCACAAGATAGGAAGTAGGTAGTGTTTAGGGTATGAGAGCTGGGAACATTGTTCTAAGATCAGCCATAAAAAGTTGCATTACTGGGCGCCTATGGACGGAGTACCGACTCATAACAAGTGCTGTTGACCCTGAAGTGTATACATGACAAACTGCTGTGCAGCTCAAAGCCGATGGTAGGCAAGATGCAACAGAGAGGGAGGTGTTTTAACTACAGAAGGTTTAGATGCTGGCACCATAGCTATGGAGTATAAGGAAAACTGTGAAGTTAAAAATATTGCCAACTAGATTTTCAGTTATGTATGAATTTTAGTGAATGTGAAACCTCTACTCCTAGATGTGACAAAGGCACAGAGATCTAGCTGTACTGGCAATTCAGGCTGCGTGCTTGAGAACCCGTATATCTGCTAAGCCTGCTTTATTGTGGATGCATGCCAGCAAAACTCATTGCAATGTGGTGTGGGACGTAAGAAACAAGACCACCATCCCCAGATATTCGGAATGGGTTGAACAGAGATATCTCATGAAATTGTCATATGAGTGCTCATGAGCAATAAAAGGACATCTTCTTTTAAGATAGACAAGCTCAGTATAGGTGATATGATATGTGGTCTTCTACCTGCACTAGACAAACAAAAGCCAATAATGGAAATAAGTCGATGTTGGCTCTGTTGGCACGCGTCTGATGCTGACTTGCTGTAGATAGTCAGTTCTCAGACTTTTGTCTTTACTTGAGATACTCCTTTTCAACATAGACAAGCTAGATGTGAGTGCCCCCCCCTGTATATAAATGAAAAACTTTTTTAAATCTATTTAAACATTATAAATAACTTGGAGGCAAACGATGTGGGTGTGCTGAGGTGACAGTCCATGACCCTCCCATAGTAATAACCTCACGAACCCCGAGGTTCCCTGCACCGCCAGTTTTTGAGAATCACCCTGCTGATAGGCATTCACTCTGCAGCAGCAACAGTTATGGTGATGCAGCTATGCATGCTGAGCATGTAGTGCAGATGTTCGCTACCGTAGACGGAAAGGTTTGTTCTGTCTATGTGGTTGATCCACTTTTCGAGTGGCAGTGCAGGTCGTATGCAAGAATTATTCCACGACATAAGAAAGTACTCTTCTGGGTTGAGGTCAACTAACACTTGGTGATCAACCCTGAGATGAACTAGTATGGTCTGATCTAATTTTAATTGTAGACTCAGGCCAAAGACTGTAATCCAGATGCTGTAACTAATTTCTGATCATTATTGTCAACATTACAAGTGAAGTGAGACAATTCAAAACATGCCCTTGTTCTGTACAATGTGGGATTAGGATGGGCACTCACGTCTTATGAACTAGGGGGATGAAGCAATAGATCGAAGATAAAATAATGAGATGATTTCTGTTCATTGTCCTAAGGGGGTTCAGCTTTCAAGAGTTTGAGAAATACTGGTGTATATGAAAAGACAGGAAGAAAAATAAGCTGTATGTATGCCAAGATAAAAATGTTTATAAACAGATTTTTTAGTTTGGTAACTGTTATTTGGTACAATTATGGACTTGACTTCTGCTATGTAAGCAATTATGTTTAGGTGATTTGAGTAGTACAATACGTATGGCCACAGATATGTATTCATTTCTAAATAGAATATTTATGGCTTGTGGAATCTGAGTAATGCCGTAGAATTCATTGCATGGACATGTGTTGGCCAAAAGTATAACTGGATTAAAACAGAACTTAGATAAAGATTCATGGAGGGATTAGAGTCATCAATGGCTGTGACTGCGCCTCACTGCCCGAGGTAGTCCCTAAACCTCCAGCTGCCAGAAAGCTGGGACTAGGACACAGGGTATGGATCATTCACTGATTATTGCTTAAATCTTCTGGAAGCAATCTGCAATGGCTGTTGTCAGAGAACACTCAGAGAATACAGGGCTAGAGGGGCCCATTGGTCTGATGGTATATAGCGAAAACTATTCTGTTATAACTTCTTAGTTAACT